>NC_134813.1:17545802-17548302 GCF_046742065.1 Oratosquilla oratoria
GATAATTTGGATCTCATTGGTATTATTTCAGCGTTACTTGGTATTATTTCAGCGTTACTTGGTACTATTTCAGCGTTACTATCCTTTGGGATAATATCACACCGAAGCGGTGAAGTTGGAAATGTGGTCACGGAGGAATAGTAGAGCTTTAGAATAATCAGGTTTTTTTTATCTATTCGTTGATCAATTTATTCTATTCATCTATTTCTTGATAAGTATTATCATCTAATCATAAAAAATGCTGGGTTGCTCTGGTCCGTAGGGATGTTGGTAAAGTCTTTGGAGTATTGGTTGCATAAGTTCTTTGTAGCCATTAGCCCATACGAGGCTGGAAAGGTGGGGAGGGGGGGAGGGATGGAGGGGAGGGGAGGGGAGGGGAGGGGAGGGGAGGGGAGATGATGACTTTGGAGCATATGTAGGGTGATTGGTTATGGGAAGGTGCTGCCCATTGGCCCATTGGCGAATGGAGGACATCTTTAACTAATGGTGTGGGTGTGATGCAGTGATTGGGAGTGTATGTGAAGTGTTTGTTTTAAAGTGGAGACAGGGAGTGGGAGTTGGGAGAGGGTATTTGGAGATACGGGAGGGAGAGGCAGAGGGATTGGAAAGGAAGAGGAGAGTGTGGGAGGGAGTGGAAGGGAGGACACGGGGAGAGAGTAAGAGAAGGGACGAAGACAGGAAGGAAGGGAGTGGGAAGGAAGGGAAGAAGAAGGAGAGGGGAGGATAAGAGGGAGGATAAGAGGGAGAGAGAGAGAGAGAGAGAGAGAGAGAGAGAGAGAGAGAGAGAGAGAGAGAGAGAGAGAGAGAGAGAGAGAGAGAGAGAGAGAGAGAGAGAGTGAGTGAGTTAGTTGTTTGGAGGAAGAGAAAAAAGAATAGAAGGAGGTAGGGGAGAATGAACACAAAATGAGGAATGCGTTGTGGAGGAGGAGGAGGAGGAGGAGGAAGAGGAGGAGGAAGAGGAGGAGGAGGAGGGGAGGAGGAAGGACGAAGAAGGTAGCACTGAAGGGACAAGGGAGTGAGGGAGTGGAAGATGCTAAGTGGGATTAGGGAAGATTTATGGGAGTTAAGAGCGTCAACACGGGGAGAGGGAGTGATGGGGAGAGTGGGTGATGGAGAGATGGAGTGAAGGGGTGAGGGGGGGGGGAGTCCGGACCTCGTTACCGGATCTGGAGGGCGGCCGGAGGGTAGATACCGGAAGGCGGTGTTGGAACGGTCCAAGGTCTTCCGGGCGTCTTACGGTTACCGGAAGGGCTAACTTCGTCTGCACTTTGGTGGACTTCGTTTATGATGTTATTATGCCTACCAAGTGATTTTGTGTTTATGTGTTTGTAAATACACTTATACATATATATCATAGACATATGTACTGTATATATGTGTGTGTGTCTGTGTGACTGTGTATCTAAGTGTGATATATACGAAGAGCTAACTCACTATGTGTGTGTGTGTGTGTGTGTGTGTGTGTGTGTGTGTGTGTGTCTGTGTGTGTGTGTGTGTGTGTGTGTGTGTGTGTGTGTGACTGTATCTGTCTAATTGAGATATATACGAAGAGCTGACTCACAGGGTTATGTTTCCTATGTGTGTGTGTGTGTGTGTGTGTGTGTGTGTGTGTGTGTGTGTGTGTGTGTGTGTGTGTGCATGTGCTCCAAACCCCTTAAACACTGTCCTTTCCTAACCTGAATAAGATCTTCCGGCACTAATCAGAACAAAACTGACCAATACCGTCACCCTGTACCGGTTTAAGAAAAACTGTAAACTGAATTAAATCGCCTGGCGTCAGCTGGTTGTTAGTCTTTAACCCCTTCCGTAACGGGGGGTACTTTTCCTCTCCCTTCATTGGGGGTGGGGGGTGGGGGGTGGGGGAGTTGAAGTGAAGAACCAGCAGTAAGATTCCAGGATCATGCAAGCACGGATATGCCTAATAACTCTCTTACTCCATCACTTGTGCGGACGTTTGGGCCCAGGACATAAATGCACTTCGCGAATTGGTGGTGTTCTATGTCCTGGGGGGCCAATGCCCGAAGTGGGTTAATGTCCTGGGCCCAAACGTCCGCACAAGTGGCGGTCGGTGAGTGCTGGATTAAGAGAACTTGGACCTAGGTGTATTTAACATGAAACTTGCGCGGTCCAGTAACTCCTAACATAACCTATACTAATCTAACCTAACCTAACCTAACCTAACCTAATCTAATCTAACCTAACGAAACCATTACAGAGTAAATAGATCTTTCAAATGGAAAAAAGAAAGAAATGAAAAATATGTTTGCGTGATACTAGAATAGAATCAAGACTCCGTGCAGATGGTTCAAGTGTTACGGAGATGCCATCTGTTGCCATCTTTTGCAACCATCTGTCCCCACCCTACCCCAAGCCCGTCGGGGGCACGTTGAAAAATATCCAAACCAACTTTTGACTCAAACTGTACCGGTTATGCTCTATTTCGGAAGATATAAGAAAAAAAAAAAAAAAGGAAGGCACACTCATATGGCAACACTTCCAC
>NC_134813.1:17558302-17560802 GCF_046742065.1 Oratosquilla oratoria
CAGGCAAAGAATTGAAAAAGACTTAGGTTAGACAGGTTAAACTTGAAAAAGACTTTAACAAAAGAACAAGTCATCATAAATGCAACATTAGAACGTGGCAAATATCAATTGAGTTGTTTCTTCACCCAAAATACTTTGATCATAGAATTGTCTGAAAAAAAAGTTGCCTTATGTAATAACATTATAGAAACATAATTGAATCTTGTTATATTAAAAGTATTTTTGGAAATAATATGAATATGAGTTTGAGTTTATACAAACTAGACAATTTTATCATTAAAAAAAGTTGTTGATGATAATTTTGTAACTTGAGACTGTGCCGAGCGATTTCCTTGGGTACCTTCCGGATTCCCCTTTTTTCGTTGTATATTATAAAGGATTACAAAGGATTACAAAGGCGGAGCATGCCGACAGGAGACCTTTTGATCCATATCTAGGTCGGATGCAAAAAAAAAAAAAAAATCATATTAATAATAAATAAAAACTATAATAATGTAAATAACAAATAAAATACATAAATAAATGCATAGGTATAGTTAAAATAATAAACAAACAGGTAAATAGTAAATGATAATAAATTGACATATAACTAATAATAAATGAAAATCAGACAAATTATAACAAAACAAAAACAAATAATATAACATAAATCATAATCATTACAGCATCTTACTTAGGTATTTATCTAAATGATTCTTAAAGCTTCGAACTGAACTACATTGCACTACCTGTGCAGGAAGTTTATTCCATTCATTAACTACACGGTTGGCAAAGTTGTTTCTACCTACTTCCAAATTGAATCTATTTCCGGACAGTTTGAGACCATTGTTTCTTGTCTGATTCTCATTCAATGTGAAAATTTTGTCACTTTTGATGTTGTCAATTCCCTTTAAAATCTTTGTCTCATTTCTTTGTATCTTTGAAGGTGTCTAAACAGACGAAAACGACGTTCGGTCACCGTTTCTTTATTTTCCCAGTAGTTTCGGCAGATTAAGTGTATCACGTGCTTATATGATTGCTTTGCGTGTATGTATGCATATATATATATATATATACATATATATATATATATATACATATATATATATATATATATATATATATATATATATATTGTCATATCACAATACATACATACATATACCAAGGCTTTTTCCCCCTTCCAAGGGAGGTAGCCAGAAAGGGAAAGGCACAAAAACACTCCCACCCATTTCATCCCTAAATACACTCCACACCCCTCCCACCCTTCCTCTCATCTGAGCACCTCCTGGATGACGGGTCATCCCTGCACCCTGCCCACCGCCCTGGGTCAGAAGCAGTGTCGCAAGACACAGTACATCCACAGCGAGGCCGCTTCATTTAATCGGCGACCCCCCCTCTCCGTCCCCCTTTGCATATAAGGCGAGGACGGGGAGAAATCCCTTCGGGCTGCGTCAAAATTTACTCACACATACTACCCCACCCCCCACTTCCCCGCCCATTCCTCCTCATGCAGTCACAACATCATCCATATACAACCATTCTCCACTCACCTCTGTCTTCCGTCCTCTCCCTTCCTTCCTCAACAGACATTCCCCTCTTCCCCAAAGCCCCCTTCACCCCATCCATCCACCTCATCCTAGGACGTCCCCTCATGTTCACTCCCTCCACATCTGCCTTCCATACCTCTTTTACTAGTCTTTCTTCACTCATTCTTTCCATGTGTCCAAACCATCCTAATATTCTTTCATCAACCCTATCTCCCAAATCCTTTTTCACCCCTGTTCTCCTCCTCACCTCCTCATTTCTCACTCTATCTAGCCTAGTAACCCCCACCATACTTCTCAGACACCTCATCTCAAACACATTCAAACTCCTTCTCTCTTCTTCTCTTATGTTCCACGTTTCTGCCCCATACAGTGCTGTTGGCACAATCACTCCTTCATACAGTCTCCTCTTCGCATCCATTCCCAAATGTCTATTCCTCATTACACTCTTTAAACCACCAAGGCATTTACTCGCTTCTCTCAATCTACATTCTACCTCCACCTTCACTCCACCTTTTCCTGCTACACTTGCACCCAAGTATCTAAAACTATCCACTTCCTCCAGTCGCTCTCCCTTAATGTTCACTTCCAGTCTACTGCCACTTTCACCCCTTGTACATCTCATCACCTTACTTTTACCCACATTTATCTTTAGCTTTCTTCTATCACATACTCTCCCAAACTCTGCCACCAGCTTCCTCAATCCCTCCTCTGACCCTGCCACAAGCGCAGTGTCGTCCGCAAACAACAGCTGGCTCACCTCCCACTTTTCTCCATTTTCTTTAACCATCTCCAATCCCTGACTCACTACCCTAGCATTCACCTCTCGCACCACCACCCCATCCATGTATAAGTTGAACAGCCAGGGCGACATAACGCATCCTTGACGAAGTCCCACCTTTACTTCAAACCACTCACTCTCTCCATTTCTAATCCTAACACATGCTCTACTACTCTCATAAAAACTCTTGACA
>NC_134813.1:17568302-17573302 GCF_046742065.1 Oratosquilla oratoria
CCACAGACCGCTCTCCACTTTAGTCCCCTTCCACTTCAAACAAGCCTCTACAGCACCCCCTCTCCATCTCTATCTTCCACTGTTCCTCGTTCCACTACAGGTGGCTCCCCCTTTCAATTTGCCCCCACCCACCCACCCACCCATTCAATTCAAAGTCCTCGCTTCCATCTCAGACAGCCCCCCCCCCCTTATGCGGCAGACCTCATACAATCTTGCCTCTCACTTCATGTAGCCTCCCCCGCCCCCAGGCCCCCCCACCCCCTAAACTCGCCGGACGTTTTTCTTATATCATAACCTCCTCCTCCCATCACTCCACCACTGATTGCCCCCCTCCCCCTCCCCCTCCACTCTACTCCTCACCTCCTTAAGGTGCTATCATACTGGGCTATTTTTCCCTCGACAGTTTGAACAGATTTCCAGTCCGCAGTTTTCGGGAGGGAATTTGATATGGCGGAGGAAAATAATTTTCCCTCCTGCATATCAAATAACATTCTATGTATTTTTTGTTGAGAAAACAAAATAGTTCGCCATTGTGATTTCGCGGCGGGAAAATGTTCTGGAGGTAGGCGGTACCGCCGATTAATCGGAAGTCGGAGGTAAAATAACCCAGTTTTATAACCTCTTTATTCTTTCCATCTCAATCCCGGTCTATTCCAACCTCAGGAGGGGAGGATGGATCATCGTTCAATTTCAACCAGTGAGTCCCCCTTTTTCGCCGCAAACAACGTCTTGCCGGTACCCTATGGTCGTCCCCCGGCACCCGCTTGATCGCCTTCATTGCTGCCGCAACCGCTCGCCGCCACAAGAGGACTAAAGTCAATTCAGATTTGTTGGCCAACTCCTTCAGGTCCGGTGTCGAGGAATGGAACCTCTTGTCCCGCAATTATTACGCCTCCCCCTGGAGGAGGGAGGAGGGAGGAGGGAGGAGGGAGGAGGGAGGAGGGAGGAGGGAGGAGGGAGGGGGAGGAGGAAGGAGGGAGGAGGGAGGAGGGAGGAGGGAGGAGGGAGGAGGGAGGGGAGGGTGGGAGAGGAAGAATGCGAATGAAGGGGAGAAGGTTTTCTCCCAAGCTTCTTCTTCTTCTTCAAGCTCATTCCAAGTTTTTCTTTTCATCAACAAGGGCCGGCAGTATAACATGGCATCTCTCCTCTTCTTCCTCCTCCTCCTCCTCCTCCTCCTCCCCCTTCTCATTCTCTTCCCTTCCTCCGGCTGCATCTCCTCAAATTCATTCCCTTGTTGCCACTGAAATACTGCATATCAAAAATAAATAGATGAGTGAATAAATAGAGAAATGAATAGATGAACAAATAAATAAATTGACAAATAGATAGATGAAGAGCTGACACCAAAATTACCTTAACTTTAACCAAAGTCATCCCCTTTGCCCTGTGTGCTCGGACAGCCACGAGAGGTACAAGTCATCGGGAGCTTCAAGAATCGAACGCGAGATTTTTTTTTTCTTTTTTTTTTAACTCCGACATGACGAACTGCGTCAGCGAGCAGTTTAGGAATTTTTCCTTAACTACGTTGACGTAACCGAGTTCCACGCAGCCGGTTAAAATCACATGTCGGCAATCAGATGAAAAGGAACAGTGCAAACGGATACGGAAGGGTTTGTCATTGTTGCTGTGGCGCGTTGGTACTTGATCTCGCTTCGCATCCTCGTAGGCCTGAGTTCGATCCTCAACGGCTACCGGTGACCGCTACTTGCCCTGGCTCTCCAAGCACATAGGGCAAAGGTGGTGGAATCGGGGTCATTTAAGCTTTTCGAGGCGTAAAACCCTCAGCGAGTGGACCTCATCCTTGAAGTGTGGGGTTTGGAGGATTACCTTGGAGTAAGTAAGAGCCGCTCTATCTCTCTCCTCCTCATAGGCTGGAAGGCCAAGGAAGGTGACGGGGAAGGGGAAGGGGAAGGGGAAGGGGGAAGGGGAAGGGGAAGTGTGAGAGAAAGGGCGAAGGTAAAGGGGGAGAGGAAGGAGATGGTGAAAGAGAGATGGGAAAAGGAGGGGAAGGGGAAAAGGCGAGCAAAAGGAAAGGGGGAAGGGAAGAACAAGGGAGAGAAGGGGAAGGGGGAAGGGGGAAGGATGAGAGGAAAGGGAGGTAAAAAGGGGGAAGGATGAGAGGAAAGGGGGGTGAAAAGGGGGAAGGGAAGAACAAGGGAGAGAAGGGGAAGGGGTAAGGGGGAAGGATGAGAGGAAAGGAGAGGTGGAATGGGGAGGGGAAAGGGTAGAGGAAGGAAGGAAGGAATGGGAAGGGATGGGAGGGGAGGGGAACGGGAGGGGAGGGGAACGGGAGGGGGTATTCCAGTGTGAGGGAAGCGGCGGAGAAAGTAGAGGCGAGGAAGAGTGAGGCTATGGGTGCGGGTCGAGGTGGACATGAAATATAGAGCAGCTGTGGGAAGTGGCACCGAGGACGGCGCCAGAGTTGACGTCACGGCGAGATATTGTCCATAAAGACAGAAGCGCTGGTGAAATGTTGGTAATAATCGCGCAGCTTCACGTCGCGTCCCGTCATCGGGTCCTCTATGGTTTTCAGTCCCGTCGATTGTACAGTCCTGGGCTCCAGTCCAACATATATACATATATATATATATATATATATATATATATATATATATATATAATATATATATATATATATATATATATATATATATATACATATATATATATATATATATATATATATGCATCTTTTTTATTGTCTCTTTTTTGCAGATTTTATTTATCTTTTTCTTCTTCTCCTTCTTGTTATTCTTCTTTTCTTTTTGTTCTTTTTGTTCTTTTTCTCTTCCCATTTCCTCCTTTTCTTCTTCCTCCTTCATTTCAATCTTTAATCTTGATGTTTATTTTCTGCCTTCCCGCAAGGACCTTAGTATCCTTCTCTGGAGGATACTGTATCTTTTTCATCCTTGTTTTCATTGTCTTAATTGTCGCAGTTTTTATGCGCTATTTGGAAATATTCAATTTATTAATAATATCCCCTCGTCAGCAGAAACGTTGTTTTAATCTTATCTTTTCGATTATCTTAATTCTAGGATGCATTTTATTTCTGTCTACCTATTACTTGAACTATCGTATCTTTTCTACAAAGCCTGGTTTGTTTTGTTTCTGATTTGTTGCTATATATATATATATGTATATATATTTTTTTCTATAGTATTTGCCAGGTGTCATTTTTCATTATTTGTCAATTCATAACTTTTTCTTAGATTGTCTTGTATTCGGAAAGCCTATATTAATATATTTTGTACATTACTGTTCATTAAAACAATTTTTTACACATTTTCTTGTTGACTCGGTCTTACTGGTTTATCTAGGATTTCTTCAAAATTGGGTTTTGGTTTTACCTTTTATCTATTCATTTATCTTTAAGTTTAATCGCTTCCTTCACTTTATGACTAAAGGATCTCACTATTTGTAAAAAAAAAAATTATGTACTTGTTGTTATCGTCATCTTATCACAATAATTGGATAATCTCAACATTTTTCTTGATAGTCATTATCCACGATATACCAACAATATCTTAAAGTTAAACGAGAGCATTCAGTGTCACATTTTAAAGACATTAAACTTGATATTATGTCTTTAAACACAGAGCTTCCCAAACACGCTTACAGCTAGTCTAACTCCCTCCTCTTCTTCGTCTTCCTTCTCTTCTTTTCTTTGCTCTCTCCCCTTTCTCTTCCTCTTTCTCTTTTTTTTTTCTCCCCATTCTCTTTCTCCTCCCCTTCCTCTTCTTTTTCTCCCGTTTCTTCTTTACCTTGTTTTTCATTATCCCCTTCCTCCTCCTTCTCTTCCTTCTTTCCCTTTCCTGTCTCCTTCTCCTCCTTCTCCTCTCCTCCTCTTCCTTCTTTCCCTTTCCTGTCTTCTACTTCTTCCCCTCACCCTCGTCTTCTTCGCCTTTCTTCACTTCTTTACAACCTTCCTCTTCTTCCCCTTGATCTCTATGCACCTCCTCCTCCTCCTCTTCCTCCTCCTCGTCATCTATCCCCCCTTTCCATCTCATCTTCCTCTTCTTCCTCATCTTTCAACTTCCTCTTCCTCTTCTTTCTCCATTTCCTTCCTCTTCATTTTCTTGACCTTTATTCGCCTCTTCTTTCTTCCCCTCCTCTTTTTCCTTCACCTCCTCTTCCTTCCCTTACTCTCTTCTCTATCCCGTCTCCTCCTTCACTTCTTCCTCATCTTCTTCCCCTTTCCTCTGTTCTCACTCCCACCTCCTCCTCCTCCTCCTCTTTGTTTCTCTGGAAGGGTCGAAGCCTCTGCCCTGTTATCATTTGCGTGCTGGTCGACCTAGCTTCCCCGTTCGCAATATCTCCCCACGTCCATATCAGACCTTCAGATAAGACCTTTACAGAAATCCCTTATACATAATTCGCTAAGCCTTTATTAAACCTTAATGTAAATCACTTGTATAAAATTGATAAAAATCGTTATATAAATCCTTTATATAGAATATGTTAACTTTGATAAAACCTTTATATGAATTATTTACATATTTTCATTAATTTCTATATAAATATTTGGTATAAATTCTACATATAAATTCTATTAACTCTTGCCGTAAAGAACTCCTATGAAACTTTTGTGTAAATCATTTATATATAATTATTCTTGTTTCTTGATCAAGTCACAAGATTTTTAGAAAAGCATCATAAATTGTATCAGACATCCATATAATTTTTTTCAAAATAAAAAAAAAATTACATTAAACTTTTACATAAAACTTCAATATAAATTGGTTATTCTTTTTTATACGATTAACCCTGGAACACAGGATCCAAATGAACGCCACGATGTATCCTTTAAGGGTAAATAAAACCTTTAAGACAAAAAATATAGTTATGTAAATCTGTGGGCGCTTCGTCTAGGAGCCGTGCGGGGATGTCTTCGGGCGAATTTCATCCGACGTAGAAATACTTGGGTTGACAGTTCTTGTGGGTTGTCACATTGCATACTCGTCGTCTGGATACGAGGATGCGTACGTGAGAAAGCGTAGACG
>NC_134813.1:17580802-17585802 GCF_046742065.1 Oratosquilla oratoria
AGGTAATTTTGTTTTTTGAATACTATTTTAAATCATTCGTTCTTTATTTTTAGGATTTCTTAGGTCGTTTTGTTAAATATTTTCCTTTCTATCTTAGTGATATGTTAAGTAATTTCATTAATGATTGTTTAATATGTTAGATCATTTTATTAACTACTTTCTGATTATTGTTATTTTAAGATATCTTAGGTCGTTTTGTTGATTATTTTCCTTTTTTATCTTAGTAATATTTTAGGTAATTTTACTGATTATTATTTAATATGTTAGGTCATTTTATTAATTTCATTTTTATCTGAACAATATAAACTCCACGAGAGAATTTTGCATAATCAAATATTGTTTACCGATTATTATAAAAGAAACTTTTTCAAATTGGCAAATAATCCATAAGTCGTTTTTAATTAATTGTTCGTGTTTATATTCGACCTGTTTTCTTTCCTGCAAATGTTTGCATTATTCAAAGATTTTTATTCCTTTGTCTTTATTTCTTCTTCCGTTTATCATTTCATTCTTTTGTTTTTCTATTTTGTTGTGTTTTCTTGTAGCTTATTTTATTTTGTATCTTATTTTAAATCCTTTATCATTTTATTCCTTTACGCTTCTTTTTTATACTTTGTTTCAATTGATCTTGTTTTACTTTCTTTTTTCTTACTACATCTCGTTTTATTCTAATATCTTTAAGCCTCTGATGGTTATCTTATTCTATTTCGTTTTATTTCATTTTGTTTCATTTTATTCTCTTTTGGTCTCTCATGCCTGGCGGTCCCGGGGAAAGGACAGCACATCTCCTGGTGGAAGGACGGGGAGGGAGAGGGCGGGGGACGGCAGCAATAGTCAAAGGCAGGACGCAGCGCGTCGCTGCGCGAGACGGAAGCAGCGGATTCACCAGTGTTGAGATATTAAAACGAGAACAGGCGTCGTCCCTCCCCCGCCAAGCAGACAATAACAAGATTGCTTGCACAACCTGCCCGGAGGTTGCCACGACCAGCACCTACTGCCATCCACCGCTGGGGGATGGGGGGAGGGGTGTAAGTGGGGATAAGGGGGTAAGGGGACGGGAGGATTGGGCCAATTACGCCAAGCAGACAACCCTCATGGAATCTGAGTGCCGTCTGTGTCTGTTTTGAAAACATTTGTTAACATGGGGGTGAGGGAGAGGAGGAGGGGAGGGGAAGGGGGGAGGGAGAGGGAGTTTCAGACATGTCACTGGCGGCTGTCAGGGGCCTTTGTTGTAACTCTGTACGCGCCAGTAAAGAGTACTGGCGCTTCTGTGTGACCGGTATATGAAACGGCAGCCAGTACATGGGGCTTCCATATACAATATATATATATATATGTATATATGTATATATATATATATATATATATATATGATATATATATGCATATATATGTATATATGCATATATATATATATATCTATATATATAGAAATATATATATATATATGTCTATATGTATATTTCATTGAATGGAATGACAAGCTTGTTGTGACAAAGCTTTTTGTCAATCTTCTCTCTCTTTCGTAAGGCGACTTTGCCTTCCATAGGCAGGAGTCCGAGTAAATCGCCGTATGCCATGATATAGAAATAGGCATAGTCGAAAGCCAAAACGCGTTTTCGCACCTCCTGGTGCTTCTTCAGTGGCAATTGAAGTAATGGAGATTCCATAAAGATCAGCAACTTTTATACCCGGAAGGTGGATGGTGATTGGCTGGATTACTGCGGGTTAGGTACGGTCTGTTCTCCTATTGGCTGAGAGGCGTGATGTCATCAGTTTGCGTCCCAGCACCGTAATGGGCGGACCTTCTAACGCTGGGTAACACTTGCAGGTCATGGGCTTGTATATTAATGTTTGGGGAAAGATCTTTTATGTAAAGGGCCTCCAGTATAGGTAATCTTCTAGGGTCTTGGTGTGTGGGGAAAATTTGACCAGGGTTTCCCTTTGTAAAATGGTGTGGTGTCTTTGGAATGATTCTTAGGTGTACCTGATGTCAGATGGTATGACAGTCTACGCGACAGCTTCATGGTGGTCATACCAATATAGGAAATAGGTTGGGTTGCGCAGTCTCCAAGGTTATACGTATACCTATGTATGGCATGAGATCTCTGAAGTTTATCGTTAATGGGCTTGTTGTTGTTCTTGAGTAGGCTTGATGTCTTCACATTTTGATAATATATGGTAAAAATAATTTTGGTGTCTGCGGATGTCGGCTTGATGTTTTTTCTGATGATTTGCTTCATAATTCTTTCATCTTCCTTGTATGCCGTGGAGAAGAACAACAAGCCCATCAACGATAAATTTCAGAGTTCTAATGCCATATATAGGTACACGTGTAACCTTGGGGACTGCGCAACCCAACCTTCTTCCTATATTGGTATGACCACCATGAAGCTGTCGTGTAGACTGTCATATATATACATATATATATACATATATATATATATATATATATACATATATATATATATATACATATATATATATATATATATATGTATATAATATATATATATATATGCTTCTGACCCAGGGCAGTGGACAAGGTGCAGGGATGACCCGTCATTCAGGAGGTGCTAAGATAAGAGGGAGGGTGGAGGGGTGTGGAGTGTATTCAGGGATGGAATGGGTGGGAATGATTTTATGCCTTTTTCTTTTTGGCTACCCCCCTTGTAAGGGGGAAAAAGCCTTGGTATATGTATGTATGATATATATGTATGTATATATATATATATATATATATATATTTAAATACTCCTATTGGGATTCTAACCCTCGCCTGATCGACTTGCTTTTTATAAGACGAAGACCGTATCATCACGCCACCATGGCCCTTCAAAACGGAACGACTTAGTTCACGGGCTAATCGTTACGCCGAGGGCACCTAGGTGAATCGTGGTATGTACTGTATTTCATCAAATCATTTATGCTGGCTAGTCTTCCGACAAGTGTCTTTGTGTCTTTTTGAAGGGTCATAGTGGCGCAATAGTACGGTCTTCGTCTTATAAAAAGCAAGGCGCTCAGTCGAGGGTTGAAATCCCAATAGGAGAGTTTATTTCCAAATGTCATAATGACAAATATATATATATATATATATATATATATATATATATATATATATATATATATATATATATATATATATATATATATATGTTATATTTATGTTGGTTTATTCTCAATTTTAAATCCTTGTCTGTTTGTCCAATATAATTAAGGTTACAATCTTTGCAAGGGATACTATGAACACAGCCTTCATTACAAGCAGGTGAATTTTTAATCAACCTGTTTTTAACAGTGTTGTTATTTTTAAACACAACTTGAACACCAAATTTATTAAAAGTACGAGTTAAACTAACAAAATTCTGATGAAAAGAGAGAGTTAGAATATTCTTAAAACCCTTTTCATCAAAATTTTGTTAGTTTAACTCGTACTTTTAATAAATTTAGTGTTCAAGTTGTCTTTAAAAATAACAACACTGTTAAAAACAGGTTGATTAAAAATTCACGTGATTGTACTGAAGGCTGTGTTTATAGTATCTCTTGCAAAAATTGTAACTTTAATTATATTGAGGATAAACCAACATAAATATAACATCAAAACAGGGCAAGTTTCAAGTGGGTTGTTTTTGCATTTAAGGGATTTTAATCATTGTATTTATTGGGATAACACAAAGAAAATTGTCTTAAGTAAGGACATTAAGGAGAAAAATATCATAGAATCATGTTATATTAAAGCTTCATTTGATAACAACATGAATATGAGTATGGGAATGTATAAATTAGATAACTTTATAACATACAAAACTGTTGATAGTAGCCGGCTCAAATATCCGGTAGTGCTGAGAGAGTGAGGTCACAATGGACCTGTTCCTAATTCCCCCCTAGTGTGCCTCTTTTGTATATATATTGTCACCGTTTCCTTACTCTGTACCTTTGAAAATGTCTTAAATAGACGAAAACGTTCGGTCATCTTTCATCTTATTTTCCAAGTGGTTTTATTACATATACATACATACATACATACATACATATATATATATATATATATATATATATATATACATATATATATATATATATACATATATATAATGCATATATATATATATATATATATATATATATATATATGTGTGTGTGTGTGTGTGTGTGTGTGTGTGTGTGTGTGTGTGTGTGTGTGTGTGTGTGTGTGCTTGTGTGTGTGTGTGTGTGCTTGTGTGTGTGTGTGTGTGTGTGTGTGTGTGTGTATGTGTGTGTGTGTGTGTGTGTGTGTGTGTGTGTGTGTGTGTGTGTGTGTGTGTGTGTGTGTGTGTGTGTGTGTGTGTGTGTGCGCGCTTGTGCGTGAGTAAAGGATGTTGCAGTCTTCTGTTCTTTGGTTATAGTCCTTTTGATGCTCAGAAAATGCGGAACCCTTTGTCAAAATTCTATTTTTTTTATTTTTATTTAGCTTAGATCAGTTATTTGATATTTTTTGTCATTCTTTAATAATGATCTCCTCTCGATAATTGAATTTTGTCTCTTAGTAGGTGGAAGACGTCCTTTCGATATTTGGTTTGATTTTTCGTAATTGAGTGTTGGATGATTTTTTTTTTTTTTTTTTTTTTTTTTTTTTTTTTTTTTTGCAGCCCTTTGTTTCTCAAGAAGGGCGACACTTTGGGTGAGACTGCTGGCAAGATTACACCAGGGCCATAAAAGGACAGGACAGAAAAGGACAGGCCAGAGAACGACAGGCCCGAAAAGGACAAGATAGGGAAGAACCCACCAGAATAGGACAGGAGAGGAAAGAAGAGTCCACGAAAGGACAAGGCAGACCGGGGAAGGACAAGAGAGGGAAGGGTAGTCTAAAAAAGGACAGGAAAGGAGAGGGAAGGACTGAGCAAAGAATATCAAACTATTGAACATAACTTTGGCGTGGATTTCGGCAGGTTTTTGGGCGGCTCGTCACTCCTGAGGGAAGTGATGATGATCTTAGTGGTGATGTTGTTCGTGGTGGTGAT
>NC_134813.1:17590802-17613962 GCF_046742065.1 Oratosquilla oratoria
ATATATATATGTATATATATATGTATATATATATATATATGTATATATATATATATATATATATATATGTATTTTTTTATAATATTTCAAAAAGCGGCTGAGAGGAAGGTAAGAAACGACATCAGCCTGTTTATGACGTCATATCGGCCGAAAGTTAAGCGTCTTGATCGACTTGTGGGCGGAGACTCGCCTCACCTCGCCCCACACTCCTCAATACGGTGACGCATTTCATACATGTTGTTCTGGCTAAATACAAACGGTTTTATTCATTTCAGCGGTCGGATTCTGTGCCAAAAGGGGGTAGCGATGAACTGAGAGGTCCCTTACGTCAAGGGACGCTGCCTTATCTGTGTAAAATCGTTTATTTTTTTAGTGAGAATAGCAACAATAAGGTTCATCACTGTGTTGAAGATTGTAACGTTTTTTTTTCTTCCTTTTCTTTTTTCTTGCAAAGTTCGTCGTGGCAAAGATTAATGGCGGGAGTTATTGATGTTGTGTACTCACTTGCTAAACCAATTTTCTCGCGAGAGAGAGCGACAGAGAGAGAGAGAGAGAGAGAGAGAGAGAGAGAGAGAGAGAGAGAGAGAGAGAGAGAGAGAGAGAGAGAGAGAGAGAGAGAGAGAGAGAGAGAGAGAGAGAGAGAGAGAGAGAGAGAGAAAGGGAGAGAGAGAGAGAGAATCCATCCTGCTGGTACGGCTTTTAGAACTTTTAATAGAGAGAGTTTCTAAGTTCCCCCCCTCTCTCTCTCTATTTCTCTCTATATCTCTCTTTTTCGAGGGTACAAAAGCTGGTCTCAACCGACGTAGCCTTTTGTTGACTTAATAAAAGCGCCCATAGAGAGAGGGAGAGAGAGAGAGAGAGAGAGAGAGAGAGAGAGAGAGAGAGAGAGAGAGAGAGAGAGAGAGAGAGAGAGAGAGAGAGAGAGAGAGAGAGAGGGAGAGAGGAGAAAACACTAAAATCTCACTACATTTCGCTGACGTTAGCTATAGTCTTTATTCAGGCTACTGTCAAACGATTTTATTGAGTTGACGAGACACTTCGGGCTGCTTCGATCCTGACTGAATAAAATCACCTGGCGGCAATACGAATAATAAAACATTCAAAGTACCTCCCGCAGTGAACTGGTTCATTTGTCATTTCTGTAAATCTCTTTTGGCAACCTGTGGTAATCGGCGAAGTAACCAACCACAGCGAAGATGTCTTCTGTATGGAGACTTCGAAGACATCTTTTTCACGGTGACTTCGTAGACATCTTATGAACAGTGACTTCAAAGATGTCTTCGTGACAGCGACTGGGAAGATATCTTCTGAAAAGTCATCTTTGACACGAAGACTTCGTAGACATCTTCTGAAATGAGACTTTGAAGACATCTTCTTCACAGTGACTTCGTAGACATCTTCTGAACAGTGACTTCAAAGATGTCTTCGTGACAGCGACTGGGAAGGTATCTTCTGAAAAGTCATCTTCGACACGAAGACTTCGTAGACATCTTCTGAAATGAGACTTTGAAGACATCTTCGGAACGGACACTGCAGAGACAACTTCTGAACAAAGACTTCATGGTCATCTTCAGAACAGACTTCGTAGACATCTAAACAATGACTTCAAAGATATCTTCGGAACAGGGATTACAAAGACATCTTCACGACGATGACTTCGAAGACGTCTTCGGAACAGTGACTTCGAAGACACCTTCAAAACTATAACTTCAAAGACATCTTTGGAACGATGACTTCGAAGACAAATTAAGAACAGAGTCTTCGAAGACAAATTCGGAACGAAGACTTCAAAGGCATCTTCGGAATACTAATTTCGAAGACGTCTTCGGAACGGTGACTTCAAAGGCATCTTCGGAGTGATGACTTCGAAGATACCTTCGAAACAGAAACTTCAGAGACGTCTACGGAACAGAAACATCGAAGACATCGTCGGAACGAAGACTTAAAAAGCGTCTTCTGAACATAAACTTCAAAGACGTCTTCAGAACGATGGCTTCGAAGACGTCTTCGGAACAGTGACTTCGAAGACGTCTTCGGAACGCAAGCTACAAAGACGTATTTCGTAGAATTTCCCTCGCGACGCCTCTCAGCTTATCCCTCATCACAATGTGAAGAGAAGAAAGCTCTTCACCTAATCTCGCCATTAATCCCCTCAAGACGGTGACGCACCTCATCGATTTTCTTCTGGCTAAACAAAGTCAACTTTTTTTACCTCTAAAGGGACGGACGAACGTCTGGATGACGCTCTGATGGACCGCGATCTCATTTGATGTCGGAATAGGATCTCTGAGATGCACCAAACCGCGTGTTTCTAGCCAGAATGAGATTAATGAGGTAGGTCACTGTGTTGAATAAGATTAATGAAAATCGTCATAGTTGGACAAGCCGTCGACTACT
Organism: Oratosquilla oratoria; assembly: GCF_046742065.1. Taxonomy (NCBI): domain Eukaryota; kingdom Metazoa; phylum Arthropoda; class Malacostraca; order Stomatopoda; family Squillidae; genus Oratosquilla; species Oratosquilla oratoria. The sequence goes on from NC_134813.1 coordinate 17,593,200, forward strand.
TCGTTGTTTGCAAATCACTTGAGGAAAGAAGAGGAAGAGGAGGAAAAGGAGGAGGAAAAAGAGAGAGGAGGAGGTAGGAGGAGGGAAGAGGAGGGAAGAGGAGGGGAGGAGGAGAGAGGAGGAGGGGGAGGAGGAGGGAGAGGGAGGGGGAGGAGGAGGGGCAAACCGCTTTCGGTTCATGGAAGGGGATTGAATGGCCAACCTGATGGAAGGTACCTAGAAGACTTTTCTATTTCTATTTACTTAATTATTGATTCTCTCTATTGTATTTGCCTTTTCGTACTCCTTTTTTTCTTCCTCCTCCCTTTCCTCTTTCTTCTTCATTTTTTCTTCTTCTTCCTCCCCTTTCTCAATATCCTCCACTTCCGCCTCCTCCTCCTCCTCCTCTTTTTCCTTTACTTTTTCCTCCTCCTCCTCCTCTTCTTTCTCTTCCTCCTACACTTCTTAAACTTTCGTCTCATTTTCCTCTACTTTCTCCTACTCCTCCTCCTCCTCCTCTTTTAAATCCCCCCCTTCCTCCTCCTCTTCCTCTTTTAAATCCCCTTTCCTCCTCCTCCTCTTCCTTCTCCTCCTCTTTCCGCAAGGAGGAGGCACTCTGGCAGGCCCTCTGGCACACGGAGCAATTTGGCTCTCTCATCCCTAAATGGCCCTACTGATTATGACCGAAGCAGAGAGCCTCCGTTTCCGCTGGCGGGCAAGAGGGCCGGGGGGTTAGGGAAGGAATCGGCCAGGAGAGTGAATGGAGGGATAGGGGGGGAGTTGGGTAGGGAGAGGGGCTGGGGAATGGGGGGGAATCGGCCAGGGAGAGGGGCAAGGGGGACTGTGAAGGTGGGAAGGGAGATGGGGAGCAGGGGGGAAGGGGGCTGGGTAGTGGGGGCAGTTGGGCAGGGAGAGGTGGCAAAGGGGAGGGGGAAGGTGGGAAGGAAGATGGGGCAGGGGAGGGGGAGTGTGGGAAGTTGGGTAGGGAGAGGGGGGGCAAGGAGAAAGAGGAAGGCTGGAATGGAGAGGGGGCAGGGGGGGAAAGGGGGGCAGGGGATAGGGGAGAGGGGGCAGGGGGAGTGGGGGAAGGGAGAAGGGGGGTTGAGAAAGGAGTGGGGGCAGGGGGAGAAGAAGGATGTCAATACCACACACACACACACACACACACACACACACACACACACACACACACACACACACACACACACACACACACACACACACACACATACACACACACACACACACACACACGTGTGCGAATACGTTCACTTCAGCCTACATCGTGTTCATTGGTGTTGAAATGTCTTTTAAGTAATGTATATATGTTTTTAGAAGATATCACTTGAACAAAGTAGTCTGTGTTATATATGTAAACAATGAATTTTTTTTTCGATCAAAATGAATGTCTACCGTTTTCTTTTGTTACATGTAGAAACAGAAAACGGAGAAGAATTTATCTTCCTAAATGAATTATCGGAGACACACAACTATGTCACATGATGGATCAGAATCACGCCAGATGTGGATTACTTAGGAGTGATCCCAACTGTATATGGCGGCTTGGGTCTTCGATATTGGTGGGAAAATGTCCGCCAGGAGATGCTTAACTATAACCAAATCAACCATCTACCTTCTTGGCGCCCTTGGGCAGAAAACTACACTTGTTCGAGCTCGATTTGGTTGCCATGGTTACAGGGTAGCAATTATGGTCTCACTTTGATAATGGTGAGGAAACGTCCGCCAGTAGGTGCTCAACTATAGCCAAACCCGCTATCTACATCTTTGGATAGCAAATTTCGTTTATTGGAGTTCGTTTTGGTTTCCATGGTTACAGGGTAGCAATTATGGCCCCACTTCAATAATAGTGGGTAAAAGTCCGCCATTTTTACCCCCTACATCCTCGGACAGCAAGCTACACTTACTGGCGTTCGTTTTGCTTGATATGGGTACAGGGTAGCAATTATGGCCTCCTATGTATTAAGTATTATTGCGGTGGTTGTTGAATTCCTCATAAATCGTGGGAAAACGTCAGAGGTTGAGAACATATCTTCCAGATGTCAAATAACAAAGAGTAATGACCTTTTTTTAGTTTGGAAAAACGTTCTCACTCATAACTCTCTGTTACATAAGATCTCACCATCTCCAGATGTCAAATAACAAAGAATAATGATCTCTTTTTATTTTGCAAAAAGGTTCTCACTCATAACTCTCTGTTACATAAGATCCTACCATTTCTCTTAGATGATGTCGGAAGTTTCTGCACTTGTCTGGGAATAATGACAAACGTCTTTTATATTTTTCATTTTTATTTCACCCAAGAAGGTTTAAATGAGGCTAACTTTTTTATTTAGTGAGTCAGACTTTGACCGATCTATTAAAGTAATCTTCTTTTATTTTCTTTAAAAAGAAAATACCAAAAAGAATTAACATCATTTATTTGTCTTTAATTCCTATTTCGTTTGGAGGCGCTAGGAACTACCACTGAGTTACTGACAGCTATATTAGAGCACAATGCTGAACATTGTGTTCACTGTGCTGAAAACACAACTGTTGATACTGAATCTGAATGTGATATGTACACATAACTGTAAATACATACACATGTATATATATGTATATATGTGTATGTATATTTATATATGTATATATGTATATATGTGTATGTATATTTATATATGTATATATGTGTATGTATATTTATATATGTATATATATATACATATATATATACATACATATATATATATACATACACACACACACACACACACACACACACACACACACACACACACACACACACACACATATATATATATATATATATATATATATATATGTATATATACACAAATACATATACCAACGACTTTTTTCACCTTACAAGTGGGGGCAGCCAAAAAAAAAAAATAAATAAATAAATAAAGGCACAAAATCCTCTCCCACCCATTCCATCCCCACATACTCCACTCCCATTCACCCCCCTCCCTTCCTCTTACCGTGGCTCCTCCTGGGTGATGGGTCATCCCTTCATCTCGCCTACTGCCCTGGGTCAGAAGCAATTTAGCAAGACACAGCACATCCACAGCAAGGCGACCCCCGTCTCTGTCCCCATTATGCAGAAAAAGATAAGACGGGCTGCGTCACAATATCACTCAAACATACTCCCCTCATCCCCCATCCATTTCCTTCCATGTATCACAACATCATCCATACACAATCAGTCTCCACTCTCTCCTCTCTTCTGTCTTCTCCTTTCCTTCCTCAACAAACATTCCCCTCTTACCCAACGCCCCTTTTACCCCATCCATCCATCTCATCCTTGGTCGCCCCTTCATGTTCACTCCTTCCACACCTCTTTTACTAATCTTTCTTCACTCATTCTTTCCCTGTGTCCATCCCATCCCAATACTCTTTCATCAGACCTATCTCCCAACTCCCATTCCACCCCCGTTCTCCCCCTTACCTCCTCGTTTCTCACTCTATCTGGAAAAGTAACCTTTACCATACTTCTCAGACATTTCATCACAAACACATTCAAAATCTTCCTCTCTTATGTTCCATGCTTCTGCCTCGCACAGTGCTGTCGGCACAATCACCCTTTCATACAATCTCCTCTTAGCATCCATTCCCAAATGTCTATTTCTCATTACACTTTTTAATCCCACAATGCATTTACTTACTTCTCTCAATCTACATTCTATCTCCACTCCTCCCTTTCCCGCCACATTCGTTCCCAGGTACCTAAAGCTGTCCCTTAATACTTACTTCCAATTTGCTGCCACATCCTCCCCTTGTACATCTCATCACCTTACTTTAACCCACATTTATCTTCATATTTCTTCTTTCGCACACCTTCCCAAATTCTGTCACTAACTTCCTTATTTCCTCCTCTGATCCTGCTACAAGCGTGGTGTTGTCAGCAAACAACAAATGGCTTATTTCCCATTTTCTTTAACATTTTCCAATCCCCGAACTATTACCCTTACCTCTCGCATCACACCATCCGTGTACAGATTGAACAGCCAAGGCGACATAACGCATCTCTGGCGAAGTCCCACATATACCTAAAACCACTCACTCTCTCCATTTCTAATTCTAAGACAGGTTCTACTACTCTCATAAAAACTCTTGACTGCTCTTAACGGCTGTCCTCCTATCCTATATATTTGCAATACCTCCCACAGTGCCTTCCTGTCTACCCTCTCATGAGCCTTTTCCAAATCCATAAATGCCCCCCCCAAAAAAAAATCCTTATTTTTTCCTACAGCTTTCTCACATATCTATCTTACCACAAAAATCTGATTAACGCAGCCCCTACCTGTCCTAAACCCAAACTGTTCCTCACCAATTATTTCCTCTGTTCCTCTCCTATTCCTCTCAATCAAAAACCTCCCATAAACCTTCCCAACTACAATTAACAATCTCTCTCAAACTTCTACACTCATATTTGTCCTCTTTTTCTTTGTAAAGTGGAACTATACAGGCATTCCTCCAGTCCTCCGGCATTCTACCCTCTTTTAGACAAACATTAAACAATCTCACCAATCAGTGCACCATCATTGTACCTTCATTTGTTAGACATTTCGCATGACACCCATCTAATCCAGGTGCCTTACCTGCTCTCATTATTTTAATAACTGCTTTCACTTCATCTTTTCTTATTTCTTCTCCATTTTCCTCATCCTCCCTGTCAGGCCCATATGCACTTACAAAAACCCACATCTCCCTTACCAGTTTCACCTTAATCCACATTAACCTTGAGGATTACAAAGGATTACAAAGGCCGAGCATGCCGACAGGAGACCTTTTGATCCATATCTAGGTCGGATGCAAAAAAAAAAAAGAAAAAAAAGAAAAAAAAGAAGAAAAAAAAAATCATATTAATAATAAATAAAAAATTATAATAATGTAGATAACAAATAAAATACATAAATAAATGCATAGGTAGAGTTGAATAACAAATAAACAGGTAAATAGTAAATGATAATAAATTGACATATAACTAATATTAAATGAAAATCACAGACAAATTATAACAAAACAAAAACAAATACTATAACATAAATTATAATCATTACAGCATCTTACTTAGGTATTTATCTAAATGAAACCTCTTTCCATTCCACCACACCTTTACCAATCTCTTCACCTTCTAGTATAGCCACCCCTTCTCTCCCCCTCTCTTCACTTTTGACACCCTCCCAACTACACTTTCAAACTCAAACTCGCCCCTCCCTTTCAACTTAATTTCACTCAATGACAACACATCCATCTTTCTTCTCACAAACATACTGTCTCTCTGTTTCATTTTACTCTCATCTGAACTACATCTACGCACATTAAAAAACCCAAACCTTAGGGTTCTGGTTGGAAAACTCCTCCCAGACCCTTTTATGTATTTGCTTTTTTCAGGAATCTCCCTTTTTCCCTTTTAGGATTACAGAGAGTAGAATGTCTAGTTCTATCCCCATCCCATTTTTGTCACCTTTTACGACACAAGTGGGAACACCCGGTGGCTGTATTCTTATCCCCTACTACAGGATTCTGCGAAATTGGAAATGTATACCAGGGTGGGCTGAAAAGTTTATAGGCTCACAACTAGGCAATGGTCGAATATGACCATATATGGTTTATTTTTCAATATAGTCTCCCCTGCAGTCCACACACTTCTTCCAGCAGTGTCGCAGATCTCGGATCCCGATGGTATGGAAGCTTTCGTCCTGGTCACTAAAAAAGTCCTCAACAGAAGATATGACCTCATCATCAGTCCGGTGCTGCTTCTCAGCCAAATGTTTTTCATGTTCGGAAACAGGAAATAGTCAGATGGTCCCAAATCAGGAGAACATGGGGGGGGGGGGCGATCAACCAGTTCAAAGCCACAGTCACGCACAGCAGTCATTGCAACCACCGACTTGTGTGCAGTTGGTAAAGCTGGAGTATCATCCCCTAATGTAGAAGCCATGTCAAGGTGAATGTCCTTCGGGGATAATTCCTTTTTATGTAGATATTTGGTAACACTACGGTGCCAAATTCTTTTTATATTCACAAAATGTCTCTGGTTCTTCTTTTCAAAGTTCTGAATTGATGCATGAGCGTCAGTTAATCTAAAAAGAAACAACACTATTAGAATCAGAAAATGTTGAATCTAGTGCATTAAAATTTTCATTGCCGTGGCGTAACTCCTTTCGAATCAGACTATTAAGTTTCCAGCCCAACCTCGTATCCAGAGAAGCGGCACAGGGTAGTATTAAGAGTAGGGGAACAGCATAGCAGAGGGACAGTCGCAGTATGATAAAGTATCATAATTTCTTCATAAAGAGATATTTTCTTTATAAGAGACAAAACTATGTGTAGCTCTGGTCCGTAGGGGTGCCCCATAAAGACCCTAAAGTATCATCTGCATGCTACCGAGTAGCTTTTAACACCACAATAACATGCAGCCAATACCCCAGACAGACAGGGCACACACACACAAACACACACACACACACACACACACACACACACACACACACACACACACACACACACACACACACACATATATATATATATATATATATATATATATATATATATATATATGTGTGTGTGTGTGTGTGTGTGTGTGTGTGTGTGTGTGTGTGTGTGTGTGTGTGTGTAATAAAACCAATTGGAAAATAAAATGAAAGGTGACCGAACGTTTTCGTCTATTTAAGACATTTTCAAAGGTCTTAAATAGACGAAAACGTTCGGTCACCTTTCATTTTATTTTCCAAGTGGTTTTATTACACATTTTGTGAATCACGTGTTTTTGTGATTTATTCGCACACACACACACACACACACACACACACACACACACACACACACACACACACACACACACACATATATATATATATATATATATATATATACATATGTATATTCGTGAAGTAAGGAAGCAGGTTTTCTTTGATGCATGTTGAATTAAATACGACAGCATTCTGACAGTATTATGATGAAAAACAACTGTCATAGTGGAGCTGATTTTACATCTAAAACCAACGTTGTGTACTTATTAAAATGTCCAGCCGAGGATTGTACGTCTCGCAATACCACATACGTCGGGCACACCAGGTGTACTCTCAGCCGAAGACTAACTTTTCACTAATAGGACGGAGCGATCAAGGACAATTATTTAAAATATCATAATCGGAATATTGATAGACACACCTTAATTCAATGTACCAAAATTATTGCGTACAATGAGGACCCCAGAAGGTTGAAACTCCTGGAGGTATTCCACATCAGGGATTCTGCCCCCACTATAAACATACAGTTGTACATAACATCCAATATTAAGCTGTACAGTAACGCTAACCTGAGACATCGCTATATCGAGGTCCCCTCTCCCCCTCCCCTCCCACCCCCACTCCCCCACCACTCAGACGATCAGCTAGACTCCGTAGTGGGAACTCGGACAGCAGTTTATGTATTTAAACCTTTCTCTCTCTCTATCATTTGTACTTTCCTTGTAGACGTAAGTAATAACACCCTTGTTAAATATCTTTTGTTACACCTGTATATTTGTATTTGTATTTTTGTAATTTATATGTACCAACATTTGTATTCATTATTGCAGAAATTTTGTCAATCCTGATGATGTCTCTTTGAAGACGAAAGCTCGATAATATTAAATGGAGAACTATGGAGATCTTGTATTAGCTCACCCTACAACTGGAAAAAAGTTGATAAGAAAAATAGAAAACATTAAGAAAAAGTTGAACAACTGTCAGAATGCTGTCGTATATATATATATATATATATATATATATATATATATATATATATATATATATATATATATATATATACATACATATGCAATAAAAACATCAGGTACGTGTGTTCACAAATGCGTAATTAACCACTAGGAAAAGTAAACTAACGAAGCAGAGTGCTTTCGTATATTTACATCTTCGGTGCTGAAGATGTAATTATACGAAAGCGCTCTGCTTCGTTAGTTTACTTTTCCTAGTGGTTACTTACGCATATATATACATATTATACATAAACATATACATATACATATGCGTATACATACATATATATATATATACATTTATAGAGATGTGTGTATATATATATTGCATATATAATATATATATATACATATATTATAAATATATATATATACATATTATATATATAAATATATATATATATATGTATATATATACGTGTGTGTGTGTGTGTGTGTGTGTGTGTGTGTGTGTGTGTGTGTGTGTGTGTGTGTATGTATGTATTCAGTTTCTCTCTCTCCCTTCCTAGCTCTATCTTTTATTCCTCTATTCTTCCCTCACTCTCTCCCACGCTATCTCTCTTTTTTCTTATTCCTTTTTTCTCTCTCTTTCTCCCTCCCTAGCTCTATTTTTTATTCCTCTCTTCTTCCCTTCCTCTCTCATATCCTACGTCTTTTTTTCCTCCCTCCATTTCTCTCTCTCTCCCCCTCAGCGCACTGGGGGCCCGAACGCAGCGCATCCAAGAGTACGTCCCATTAACCACCTCAACACGGTGACGTCACAAACACGTCACGTCTGACGATTGTATTCACTTGAGAAACGATCTCGGTACTCGAAGAAGATGTACTCTCTCGGTCGAGACCCCAACAGGGGCCAGGCGCGCCCCCGCGCAGTTGAGTAAAATTGTCTGGCATTCATCAGAGTAAACATGTTTTATGTAAAATGCGTAACCGTGTTTAAGAAGGGTAACCCTCCGTCGTAATGGCGCGCTTAATGTTACGGAATATCGGTCCTCTGCAGCATTATCGCCTGGGATGCTGATGCTGCATCGCCCCCCCCCCCTCTTTTTTTTCTAAACAAGAGCCTTTTGGACGCTATTTTACTGTGCTTTTGTTTTTACAAACTTATATTCGCTACTAATTCACTGCTATCTTTTTTTATAAACGTCTATTGTTGGTTATTTTGCTGCTCTTTTTTTTTTACAAGTCTATAAACAACTATCTCGCCACGCTTTTGTTTCTTACAATCGTTTATAGTTTTTTTTTCCGCTGCGCTTTTTTCACGAAAGCCTATTGGTTATTACTTCGCTACAACTTTTTCACAAAGGCCTGCAATTTTGGTCTTTACAAGTGTCTATTGGTTGCTACATCGCTGTCTTTTTTTTCTATAAGCGTCTACTAATTACTACGAGTATTTTCCTGCGTTTTTTTTTTCACAAACGTCTATTGGTTCGTACCTCAAAGCGTCTTTGCTTATACTACCATATATTGGCTGCTACACTTTTTTTTACAAGTCTATATTGACCTTTACTTCGTTCCGCTTTTGTCTTTTGTTTTTTTACAAGTGTATGTTCATTGTTGCTTCACTGCGCTTTTGTTTATTACTTGGGTCTAATAAATGTTTCCTTGCTTCATTATTTTCAAGCGTTTAATGACTTCCGCCACGCTGCGATTTTGTTTTTACAAGTGACTCCTGGCTGCTGGCTCGCTACGCTTTTTGTTTTCATAAGCGCCTTAGGTTGTTACTTCGCTGAGATACTTTTTTTTTTTTTGCAAACGTCTATTGACTGGCGCCTCTTTACGATTTTGTTTTTAGAAACGCCTATTAGCTGCTACCTCGCTGGGTATTTGTTTTTTACAAAAGTGACTTATATCTCGTTCCATTTTTTTTTTTTTTTTTTTACAAATGTCTATTGTTTGCTCCGTTGCTGTGATTTTATTTTGCACAAACATCTATATATTCATACCACAATGTGTTTTTTTCTTCCTTTCTTTTTGCATATTCTCTATTGGCTGCTGCTTTGCTATGCTTTTGTTTTATAAGCATCTACTGACCACTGCTTCGCTGTGATTTTGTTTTTACAAACATCTATAGTTGAGTTAGGGCACCAAACAACATCTTCCTCCATTTCCCGTTGATGCCACAAACCTTATCTCGATCAACCTACTTTATGCCAAGTAAAGCCGTTTATCTATTTACCAATTTATTTTCTTATAAATTTATGTAACTATCATTCTCTCTCTGAAGGCTCGAACCAAACTACAATTTTTTGCATCCCCAGCAAAGTTCCTACAACACTTTTAATCGATGTAGACATTGATAACATCAGCACTAGAGGGAAGGGAACGCTACGGAGATGAATAAAATAATCTGACGACAGCCGGCTGATCAGGAAAAGTATCACTCGGTATGGAAGAGGCTAAGCTCTTTCTTTACAGTGGCTCTCTGTATAGATGATATTAGGCCACGCGCCAGACGATTTTATTCAACCAAGGAGGCAGATTGAGAAGAAAAGCAATACTAGACTCGAACGGGGTAAAAAAGAAAGGAAGTAAATGTTGTCCACTACAAGACCGTCGGCCTATCCCTTGAAGGACGATGCAACCTGAGAATGTGATGTTTCCTAAACTGAATACAATGACCTGACATCTAGTGAGCCCGGGTTCACTGCGGACAATGAATGACGTCATCGATGACATCATCTGTTGTAATAACATCAACAACAGGGATAATAACAGAGACAACTAGGTTAGCGTCGGTGCCCTTAACTTGATTACGACTCAGGGGCATCACGACCTCCATCGACTTCCTTCGTCGTCGTCGTCGTCGTCGTCGTCGTCGTCGTTGTCGTCGCCCTCTGGGAGACGAACGTGGGTCGTAATGTAGTTGTTGTGGACCCATTTTACGACTCTCCGGATTACAAAACAAACCACGTCTTCCTCCTCCTCTTCTTTCCTCTCCTCCTCCTATTCTTTCTCCTCCTCTTCTTTCTCTTCCTCCTCCTCCTTCTCTCCTCTTTCTCCACCTCCTCTTCTATATCTTTTCTTCTTTCTCCTATGCTTCCCTTTTTCTTTCATATTGCCTCTCTGATTCTTCTTCTACATCTCCTTTTCCTCTTCCTCCTCCTCTTCTTTCTTCACCTCCTCCTCTTTTTCCTTTTTGTCTTTCTTCTATGCCTCCTCCTCTTTTCCTATACTAATTTTATTCTTCTTCTACTCTACTTCCTCTTCCAGATTCTCTTTCTCCCACTCTCCCTCCTCCTCTAATTTATCTTTCTCCTTTCAATACTCCTCTTCCTCCTTCTGTTTCTCTATCTTCCCCTCTTCTTTTCTCTTTCTGCCTCTCTTCCCCCCATCCCATCATTCTACTTCTTCTTTCATTCTTTCTTCTCCTCTTCCTGTTCCCTTTTTTATCTTCTTCCTCGTCCTATTCCTTCCCCCTCTTTCTCCCTTTCTTTCTTCGCTACTACAACAAATATTCTTCCTCGTTCTCCTCTTTCTGCTCATCTCCCTTCTCGAATTCCTCCTCCTCTTCCTCCTTTTTTCCTCCTCCTACTCCATCAGGCACTTTTTCTTGTACTCGTCTCCCTCCTCCTCCTCCTCCCCCTCCTCCTCCTCCTCCTCCTCTTCCTCCAAAAGGCCTTCGCCAAGCAGTTCCTCTTCCCATCATCGTTATCAAAACGAAGTCCAGAAATCATCAAGTCAGTGGCACCTCCCTCACTGAAGGAAACGCGGTGGTCAGCGTCTCCACCCCTCCTCCTCCTCTTCCTCCTCCTTCCTCCTGCCGGAGGCGGAGGTGGAGGTGGTGATCCCGGGTGTCTACGCTTTGTCTCGAGTTCCTCCCTCCGCACGGAGGTGGTGAGGAGGAGTGCCTCTCCCCACCAACAGTGTGCGAGGTCATGGAGTCAGGACAATTAATTGAGGACTTCCGTTTGGTGCAGTTGTCTCAACTCCCCAAATCGTAGGCAAGTTAGCAGGAATGTGTGTGTGTGTGTGTGTGTGTGTGTGTGTGTGTGTGTGTGTGTGTGTGTGTGTGTGTGTGTGTGTGTGTGTGTGTGTGTGTGTGTGTATGTGTGTGTGTGTGTATGTGTGTGTGTGTGTGTGTGTGTGTGTGTATGTGTGTGTGTGTGTGTGTGTGTGTGTGTGTGTGTGTGTGTGTGTGTGTGTGTGTGTGCGCGCGTGTGTGTGATTCACCATGGTCTTGGATCACGTGGTGGACTCGTGATCGACAGCTATTTCCCTTCCAGAAGAGAGCTCAGAGCTCATATATGACCAATTTATGGGTAATGCTGTGACCTTACACACACACACACACACACACACCCACCCAACTCCCTACCAACGAGAGTTGGAGTAACGACTCGCAGCGCAGCGATACTGAAATTATTTCAGCCCTGGGCGGGGTTCGAACTCGGACGTTACCACTGCGCCGTCGAGCTGTGTGTGTGTGTGTGTGTGTGTGTGTGTGTGTGTGTGTGTGTGTGTGTGTGTGTGTAAGTGCATTCATGCATACATTTATGTGTTTGTGTGCATGTGTGTGTAAATTGTAGTTTTAGAATTCGTTGACAATTTGATAAAAATTGGCCTTAGTCTGAGACAAGTTCGTCCATAGTGGACCTAACTCTAAGCCAAGTCAATCAATAGTGAACCTCAGACTGAAAGATGACTGAATAGTGGCCTCCGTTAAAGAATAGTTCAGTGACTGAATAGTGTCCCCTCTGGAGCAGTGCACTCTGCAGTGCCACTGGACGAGATATTTCACTGTAAAAAGTGTCTCACTGTGAGCTTACAAATGATTCCAACAGAAAAACATGCCAACAGGAAACTTTTTGGTCCATAGCTATGTCCGATAAGAAAAAAAAAAAAGTTAAAAAACACATAGATAAACAATAAATATAAATAAATTAATAAACAAATAAATGCATAAACGAATAAATAAAACAGATATATAGATAATGATAAGTAGTAAATAAACAGAGGATCTCCGTGCGAGGGTGGTTACTATACCGGAGGTCTTCTTGCGAGGCAGTTCACTGTACGGGGCCTCATCGTGTGGCACAGTTCCCTTGGCACAGTGCCTTCTTAGACGACAGTTCAGTGAATACAGTGCCTCTACTGAGGCAGTTTCTAAAACATATTACCGTCATGGTTGGCAGTTCGGAGGCAGTTTCCTGAGTAATTTGCCGTCTTAGATGGCAGTTCAGTGAATACAGTGCCTCCACTGAGGCAGTTTCTTAAACATATTACCGTCATGGTTGGGAGTTCAGAGGTAATTTCCTGATCAATTTACCGTCTTAGATGGCAGTTCAGTGAATACAGTGCCTCCACTGAGGCAGTTTCTTAAACATATTACCGTCATGGTTGGCAGTTCAGAGGCAGTTTCCTGATCAATTTACCGTCTTAGATGGCAGTTCAGTGAATACAGTGCCTCCACTGAGGCAGTTTCTTAAACATATTACCGTCATGGTTGGGAGTTCAGAGGTAATTTCCTGAGCAATTTACCGTCTTAGATGGCAGTTCAGTGAATACAGTGCCTCCACTGAGGCAGTTTCTTAAACATATTACCGTCATGGTTGGCAGCTCAGAGGCAGTTTCCTGAGTAATTTACCGTCTTAGATGGACGTTCAGTGAATACAGTGCCTCCACTGAGGCAGTTTCTTAAACATATTACCGTCATGGTTGGCAGTTCGGAGGCAGTTTCCTGAGCAATCTACCGTCTTAGATGGACGTTCAGTGAATACAGTGCCTCCACTGAGGCAGTTTCTCAAACATATTACCGTCATGGTTGGCAGTTCGGAGGCAGTTTCCTGAGTAATTTGCCGTCTTAGATGGCAGTTCAGTGAATACAGTGCCTCCACTGAGGCAGTTTCTTAAACATATTACCGTCATGGTTGGCAGTTCGGAGGCAGTTTCCTGAGCAATTTACCGTCTTAGATGGACGTTGAGTGAATAGAGTATCTCCTCTGAGGCACCTCCCTAAAGCGAGGGCCTCTGGTGCAAGTCACTATGGCGGCTCGCTTCGCAACGAGGGAGAGGGTGCCTCGTTGTGTGTTGTATCGAGTGCCCCGAGGCGGCGGCACCCGACCTGGACCTTCATTCGGTCTTAACTTGTTAGTTTTGGGGTTTTCCTTGTGATGAATTAAAGATGCTGCTGCCGCCGTCGAAGGGGTAGAGAGGTACTCCATAGGCATCACAGACTGTGTGTGTCCACAAGACAATCTGTCTGTCTGTCTGTCTGTCTATGGGGGAATGTGCTAATGCAAATCCGTTTATTGTTCTCTGAACGTGGTGAACATACGTCCTGTTTCTATAGAAAAGGAAGTTGATTTGATTAAACTATTGTGATGATTTGCTAATGAATATGTATACATAATATGAATTGTATGTATGTATGTATGTATGTGTATGTATGTATGTATGTATGTGTGTGTATGTATGTATGTATGTATGTATGTATGTATGTATGTATGCATGTATGTATGTATGTATGGATGGATGGATAAATGCACAGGGTGTTCGGGGTAAATTTGATGATTTTTTTTTTTTATCTTCTGTCATTTCAGAAGCATTAAAAGGATTTAATAGCGCGCAAAGCGCAACGGCTAGCTGATACTATGTACTATTGGTGTGTTTGAGAGCTAGAAAGCATGGACTACTGAAAAGCACCGGAATATTGGAAGAGAGTGACCTGCATCATGATGATTAAAAGATTCAGAAATTTTAGCTGCAGCTTAGTGAGCTGGAGAATTGCGACGGAGATGTGGAAGCAGTGGCTAGCAGGAAGGATCATAGCAGGCGTTCTGACTCTGTCCGCGCAACTAAATTCGTCTAGAAGCCGCAAAAAAGGCGCGGCAAGGTCTAGGTAAGGCAATGCGGACTTTGGCGTGAGAGATGGGCGTCGGAGTGGCGTCTACGAAGAAAGCACTGAACGAGGATCTTCGCTACTCCTCATACAATAAGAGGCGCAAGGCCAACTACTCACCGCCAAGGCCCAAGAGAACAACCTTACGAAAGCCAAGAAACTGCTCAACAAGATCAAACACCCAGTCGAGCTGGGGATGCTCTGGTTCTTCTCAGACGAGAAGAACTTCTGCCAGGACCAGTTGCACAATGCGCAGAAGTCCCGCGCTTCATGAAGACCAAATTCCCTCAAACTGTGATGGTTTTTGGGTGTGTTTCAGCAATGGCCACTTCATGCCACCCCACATCTTTGAAGAGGAACTCAGACTCACTTCAGATGGCTATATTCAGTTGCTGTCCACTGTTGCCAAGCGCTGGGTGGAGAGGGTGGCTGCGGGAAGACTATATGTGTGGCAGCAGGACTCGGCTGAATTGTATTTGACAAAAGATCCTCGAAGAGATGCACTTTGAATTTTGAGAATACATAAATTTTTGGGCCAAGATATGACGTTTTTCTCTCATTTCCGAAAAGTGTCAAATTTATCCTTAACACCTTGTACGTATCTTTCAGGTATGTGAGTGTGGTCTGAAAAAAGTTGCGAAGGAGCGTAGCGATCGAGATGGGCGTAGGTGTGGGAACTTTATCATTTTTTAGCTTCAAATAGTGCAGTCTGGTGCATACTGTAGTGAATATCAATCCAGAACGACACAAAGTTATTACGAGTAATAGTTAAGAGCCTATACATGTTATTGTGTGTGTGTGTGTGTGTGTGTGTTTTCCTACACCTTGGTAAAACATATATGAAATACATACATATTTTATACATATATATATATATATATATATATATATATATATATACATATATATATATATATAATTTTTAAATATGTGGAATCCCACAGAAACGTTGAATTTTCACATACCTGATGTATGTGTAATTTTTCGTCTGTGGTGGATCTCCTTGTAATGGTGTTCGCTAACCCAGGAATTGTTATGGACGTCTCCAACCCTCCAAAGGGAAGGCTGGGACTAGCCTACGAGTTCCTTATTACTAGCGAAGTCGAGTTCGTTTCGGTAGGCCCTGCGGGCGACTTCTTGATCTCGTCAACAGAGATGACAAGGTAGAAAAGTCTACGGTTCGTGTTTACCTTAGTTTACATTTGGGTTAGTTTCTTATCGTAAAGGTGATGCCAGACTATGCAGTCATGCTATTTGTTCATAGTTCTTCGTTTGAGTAGAAACGATTTCGGTTGAAATATTCTAGACTTCTGTAAGAACATCTCAACAATGTGTCTAACATTCGTATGTTAGGTTTTATTTCTCTTAGTTGGTCATTCAGCTTCGCTCTATAGTGCAAGAGGACATTTGGAAATTTGAAAAACAAAAGATTGTAACCAAAGTCGTTTCTACTTACACGAAGTAGCAAAAGAAAATAGTACGCTATCGAGAAATACATAATGTGTCGCCCACTTAAGTCACGAAAACAACACACGATCCAGAAATGTTCAAATGGATTGGAAAGTTTATACGAGTATTAGTTACAAAAGTACATAAGAATGGAGGAGATTACAAGAGACCATAAGGCCTACACAAGGCAGTTCCATGTCCATTACCAGTCATCATCCGCAACTATAAGTCATCTAACCTTCTTTTAAAACAACCGATAGTTTCAGCGTTCACTACATGGTTACTAAGTCGATTCCATTTGCTAACCACTTTGTTGATAGAGCAGTTGTTGCTTATTTCCTTCTTAAATCTATTCTTGTCTATTCCCTAGGTTTTATCGCATCTCTATTATCATTTTCTCATACTGACACGCATATGAATATACACACTCGATTGTGTGTGTGGTACCGAGGCCGACTGCTAATTCAGCGGCATAAGTTCGGGTTTCACTTAAGACTGAAAATTTCAGCATCGCTGCACTGCGAGCCGGCACTCCAACTCTGGTGAGCAAGTAGTTGGATATGGCTGTAAGGTCAAAGCATCATCCATAGATCGGGCCATTTATGAGCTCTGAGCTCTCATCCGGTTAGGAGATAGTTCTCGATCACAAGTCCAACATGTGATGCAAGACCATGGTGAATCACACACACACGCACACACACACATACACGCGCACACACACATACACACACACACGTGCGTAGTGTTATCACTAAAAGGGAAGCTGGTCGCGGATCATTAACCAGAGATTAATTTGACGGAAGTGATATTGATAGATCACTGATGTTGTTTCAAATACGGCCTATTGGTGCACTTGATGACTGATTTTGGCCCAAAATGAAATGTTAACAAATCACTAAATTTCATACTCTTTCACGTGACTCCCTGTTAGTGTGGGTGACGTGAGAAAAACGTGACGTGCGCATGAGAACGTGACACTAAATCATCTCTGGCACCGGCGATGCCAGCTGATCACGTGACACCAGTGTCACTGTGGCGAGTGCTGCATTCTGTGACTATGGGATTGCACGTGAGTATATAAACAAAATACTCCACGCCAGACAGGCGAAGGCGCCCCTAAAAAAAATACGTTTTCTTTGAGGGCCTTTTTTGGCCAAACTTTGAACAGCGGTAACACAACACATGCTTTTGGCGTCTTCGTCTGTCTGGCACGGAGCGACTCGATTATCATATAGGCTCGCATGAGAGGACTTCAGTGTCGCGAATCTGGTAATGCAGCCGGCCCGGCTCCGGCCCGGTCCCCGGTTCTTGGTCTCGATGCCAAGATCGAGGCGTGGCCGGCGCCAGGGATGAGATCGATACTGTTAGGCCTATAAGGGCACCCTGTACCGCGTGGTGGTGACTTGGGGGCTGAGGGGGCTGAGGGGGCTGAGGGGGCTGTGAGCTGGGGGCTGGGGTTGTAGATTAGGGGTGCATGTCATTAAAGTGTACATGGATAACTTTCATGTACAGTCTCTTCTTAAAGGTTTTCCTCTTTTTCTCCTTGATGTTTCTTCTTCTTCTTCTTCTTCTTTTCCTCTGCCTTGTTTCTCCTTTTCTTCGTTTTTTTTCAATTTTCAATTTCTCTTCTTCTTCTAATCTTCTTATCGCCGACTTCTTTTCCTTTTCTTCTTCTCTTTATTTCTCCATTTCCTCTTTCTCCTCCTTTCCCCGCTTCCAGTTCTTTCTTTCTAGTTCTTTATCTTCTTCTTTTTCCTCTCGTTCTTATTCTTCTCCATATTCCTCTTCTTCATCTTCTTCTTCTTCTTCTTTTTTCTTCTTCTTTTTTTTTTGCTTCGTCTTCTCCTCCTTATTCCTCTCCATCTCTTTTTTTCAGTATGGGGTATAGACAGCAATATTTATGTAGTCTATATTTTAGGGACTTAATTGACATCCCTACGGACCAGAGTAACGCAGCATTCTTTTGTGACTGGAGACTAATCCCCAATTAAAAGAAAAATGAGGATCACTTTTAACATTTATAATCACACACTCCAATTTCTCCTTCATCACCTCGGTGACTCTTCAGCTACAGTGAAATATTGTCCACGCGGATAGAAACGCTGGTATTATCCAAAATAATAGTAATTATTCTTTTTATTCTTCCTCTTCTCTTTTTTCTCTGTCCCCTCTTCTTCCTTTTACCTTCTTCATTGTCTCTATTCTTCTTCGTCTCTTTTTTCTCTCTCTCCTCTTCCTCTTTTTACCTTCTTCATTGTCGCCTTCTTCATCATTGTATTTTCATTCTTTCTCTTGCATCTATTTATTCTTCATTCTCTTCTTCTCCATCTCCCTTTTCTTGTTCATTATCTCCTTAATCTTTTCTTTTTCTCTCTCTCTCCTTCGTATTACTTTTCTTCATCTTCTTCCCTCGCCTCATTCTCGTCGTTTTCATCTTCTCACTCTTATTCTTCTGTTCTCTCGTTTCGACTTCAATTTCTTCTTTCTTCCTGCTCCATTCCCCCTTTGGTTTCTTATTCAGTTTGCTGCTCTACTTCAATTTCGTCTTCTGTATCTTCTCTTTCTATTAGTTCAAGTTGGTTTTCAGTTTTTCTTTTCCTTTTTTCTGCTTTTTTCCTTTTAATTAGCTCTATTTATTTACCCTCAATTGACACATATGCGCACACATATTTTTCAATTACTTATACTTTTTATCATTTTTTCTTTAATCAACTTCAGCTTATTCTACTTCATCTTGTAAAGTTTCTTCTACTTCTTTATTTTTCTTTCTTCGGTTTTGTAAACATTGCTTTCTTTTTTACTCTCCCTTGTTTTGTTTGCTTTCCTGGGCTTTTAGAAGTCTGTCAACAACACTTGTCTGCACACACACACACACACACACACACACACACACACACACACACACACACACACACACACACACACACACACACACACACACACACACACACATTCCTCTCTGGTTGAAGTGGGCCTGTGTTTGTCTTCGTACACATCGACAAGAAGTCCACTAGAACCATCTTTATTTTGCCAAAGAGTGTTTTGCCAAATTCCTATTTCACTAACCTAACTATTCTAACCTAAGCTCACTTAATCTAACCTAACCTTACCACTCTCCATCTCCAGCTCTTCATTCGTGACGTCATGTCGTCTGCAAACTTCGTTGGTCATAAAGGAAACGAGTAATAGCAACCTATCATCTCGCCAAACTGCATTTTACCAATTTACATTTCGCCAAGATCTTTTGGGTTATATATTTCTCCAAAATCTCCATAGGGTAAGGTAGCTTAGGTTAGTTTAGGGAGTCTGGCTAAATGAAACTTTGGCAAAATGGAAATGATTCAAACAAAACGATGAGACGGGTGAGGCTTGCGACCCCCTCGGAGCCATCTCCAGTCTGTAATTTACGACCACCAAATATTTTCTGAGGAGGAAAGCTGACATAAGATTAATATCAACGGTATCTCTCTTGACACTCTATTCCTGGACATAAAGTTGATCAATATTGAAAAGAAGTTAAGGGGTCTATACAACAGTGCCATACGTAAGTTACGACTTCCGTCGGATGTGTCGTAATTTGCGATGTCGTAGGTTGCGATGTCGCAACATGTGACGTTGTAACATGCGATGTTGTAACTTACGACGACGTAATTTGTGACGTCATTACTTGCGATGTAGAAACTTACGACGACGTAACTTGTGACGTCATAACTTGCGATATCGTAACATGCAATGTAGAAATGTACGACGACGTAACTTGTGATGTCATAACTTGCGATGATGTAACATGCGATGTAGTAACTTACGACGACGTAACTTGTGACGTCATAACTTGCGATGTCGTAATATACGATGTCATAATTTGCGATGACGCAATCTATGAAGTTGTAACTTGCAACAATCTGTGACGTATTTCCAAATCTTCCTTACAATGTCGACATCGTAAGTAAAGTCACCAGTGGTATCGTTACTGAGACAAGAAATGTTTGATAGATATCTCAGAGGTTGTAAGTTACAACTACCAAGACAAGAGCACATGCAGTCTTATCTAGAAGGACTTGGCCGCTGTAAGTTACAACCGAGGATTGACCTCAGGAGTGTAGGAGTCCTCCTTGTCTCGGACCTTTGGTGTTCCTTCACGGTGATGTTGTCGCTGATTGGTGACTTCGACACGTCGAGGCCAGTTCCTCCTTAATCCTCTGGGTGACAAAGACGGGCTCATTAGGGTCCCCAGAGGCCAAAAAAACACTTCCGGGGACTGCCCTCTTGTGGGGGGGAGGGGCGGATTATTTTCCAGTCCTGGGGATTTTCGGGGGTGAAGAAAATGAAAAGTCTTTTGAAGATTTGAGGGCGGGAGATTTTGTGTCGTTGCCTTTGTGATTTTAATATGTCTCCTCCGTTCTCGGGCTCTGTCAACGTTCGTTGAGTGTCCTATGGTCTCCGTTGCGCCTTTAGGGAGGTGGCACGATAGACTAGCATGCTGCCTGCCTTTGCTACTTCGTTCGAATAGAAATGACTTAAGTTTTAGTATTCTAGACTTCCGTATGAACATCTCAACAATGTTTCTGACATTCGTATCCTAAGTTTAACTTCTCTTAGCTCGGGATTCAGTTTCTCACTATAATATGACTCTGAGTAATTTGACATTTGGAAGTTTGAAAAACGAAAAATCGTAACCAAAGTCATTTCTTTTCAAACGAAA
>NC_134813.1:17614462-17616962 GCF_046742065.1 Oratosquilla oratoria
GCTCATGATCCCTTTCACTTTCGATAAGGTCACTTTGCGACTTTAGTAACAAAAACGAACAATAATTAATTGACGTCGCTCTAGGTAAGTGATCTTGTCATCATCTGCGCATCAATTCAATTAGATTAATCCTAGTCTTCTCTGCTTCTCTTCCTCTTCTTCTCTTCTCTTCGTCTTCCTCCCTCTCCTCTTCCTCCTCCCTCCATTTCCTCTTCCTCTTTCATCTCTTACTTCATCAACTCCTCTTTCCCAGTCTATCTCCTCCTCTTCCTCCAACTCTTCCCTCTCCTCTTTCTCTTCTACCTCCTTTTCCTGCTCCTCCTCGTTCTCTTCCATCAAACTCCTCCTCCTCCTCCTCCTCCTATTCCTCCTCTGTCAGTGGCACCCTTCCTCCTCCTCTTTCTCCTCTCCTCCATCTTCTTCCTCAACTTCTAACTCCGCCCACCTAGAAAACTCTCACGCTCAAACCTTTCATTTCCTATTCTCTCTCTTTCTTCCTCCACCTCTCTCTCTCTCTCTCTCTCTCTCTCTCTCTCTCTCTCTCTCTCTCTCTCTCTCTCTCTCTCTCTCTCTCTCTCTCTCTCTGCTCTCTCTCTCTCACTCTCTCTACATTCTCTCTCTCACTCTATCTCCTTCCTCTCTCTCTCTTTCTACTCTCTACTCTCTCTCCCTCTACTCCCTCTCTCTCTCTCTCTCTCTCTCTCTCTCTCTCTCTCTCTCTCTCTCTCTCTCTCTCTCTCTCTCTCTCTCTCTGTGTGTGTGTGTGTGTGTGTGTGTGTGTGTCGCTTTCCTTTTCTCTTTTCTCTCCACGCTTTCCACACCCCCCCTCCCACCTCCATCCGCTCAAACTCCTTGAATCCCCTCCCTCCCTCCCTCCTCTTCTCCTCTCCCTCCCTCCCCCCCTTCCTACACGCCTCCACAGACTCCCCCAACTCCATCATTCTGAACACCTCCCTCTCCCTCTCCCTCCACCTTCCTCCCTCCCTTCCCCTCCACCTTTCCCTCCCTACCTTCCCCTCCAACTCCCCCTCCCTTCCTCCCTCCCTCCCCAGAGGCCAACTTCATCCAGACATCCAGCTAGAATTCTATGTAGTTTTATTTTTTCCACATAATAAGTAGTTCAATGATAACTTAATTAATTAATTAGTAAAACAAAAACAAAAAACAAACAAAAAATACGCAGATTCACATCTATGAGTAATTATATATAGAGGGAAAAGCATATAAGTAGATAAATATATATAAAAGGATAGACAAATAGATAAATTGATTGGCAAATAAACAGATAAATAAGTTATCTTCATCCCCCTCCAAGTCAACTTCACTTATGTCCTCTGAAATTCCTCTCCATATCTCCTCCCTTCACTCTTTTGATTCACCATTTCTTATCTCTCCGTTCGAATTCACTTTTCTGTCTTCCCACTTTCTTCCTTTTGTTTACATTCACCTATGCACTACCCCTTCCCCTTTCTTTATTCTTTCCTCCCGTCCCCGTCGCCATTTCCACACTCTAGTTCTCCTGTCCTCCCTTTACTCCGCATTCTCCCCTTAACCCCCTCTCCTGTCTCACATTTCCTTCTTAGGGTACGGGTGAAGTCCTTATCCATGGACAGAAACCAGCAGATTCAAGTCGACGACGCCATTGATGACGTCATGTCGCGTCCCCGGGGTCAGCAGACGACGATTACCTCACGGAAAATATTTCATTTTGTACCACGGTGGAAATGTGGCAGCAGAAAAGTATGTAACGTATTAATTGAACGATTTAGGAAAAAAGGGGGTGGGGAGAAACTTAATGAGCATCAGGAAAGAATTTAATTTATCAGCTAATCGAGGTATATCATAAAAGCTTTTACTTTGGATGAGGCTGCTCGGAAAAAAAAAGAAAAATAATTAAATAACATTGTTGATTATCTTTAAACGATATGTACACACAAATACAAAGTCTTCGATGAATCTTATAATATATATATGAAAATCTTGTCACATTTGTGTCATAAAAACAGGTGGGGCGGGAATTGTTTAGAATGTCGACATTTCATATTATTGCTGATACCACTATCAGACCAACTCAACCATAAACATGGCAGCCATAAACATTTATCAAATGCACACGATTATCACTTACGTGGCGATTTACTAGCCTTAGAGAGCTTAATATTTGACAGCACTTAAATCTCTGAAAATTATTTTACATAGATTCAGAAGGAATTAAAGGACCTTTTTGCCTGATTTAACAAATTGAAAACATATAAACAATTCTTTCTTATTCTCCAATCCCCCCACCCTCTCTCTCTCTCTCTCTCTCTCTCTCTCTCACCCCTTCCATGCCTAGTGTTTTTTTCCTTTTATTCTGGATGCACACACACACACACACACACACACACACACACACACACACACACACACACACACACACACACACACACACACACACACACACACACACACACACACACACACACACACACACACACACACACACACACACACACACACA
>NC_134813.1:17639462-17644462 GCF_046742065.1 Oratosquilla oratoria
AGGGAGGGAGGGAGGGAGGGAGGGAGGGAGGGAGGGAAGGATGGAGGGAGGGAAGGAGGTAGGTATGGATGGAAGGGAGGAGGGAGGGAGGGAGGGAGGAAAGGGGGGAGGGAGAAGAAGGATAGAAGGTGGGAAAAGAAGGGGAAGAAGGTAGGGAGGGAGGAAAAAGAAACAAGGTGAAAAGGAAGGAAGGAAGGAGGGAGATTATGGAAGGAATGGGGGAAAGGAAGGAAGGAAGGAATGAAGGAAGGAGGAAGGAATGAAGAAGAGAGGAAAGGTAGAAGTGAAGGGAGGGAGGGAGTGGAAAGAGGGATGGGCGATGATAAAAGAAGGAAAGGGTGAAAAGAGGGAGGGAGGGAGGGAGGGAGGGAGGGAGGGAGGAAGAATGGAAGGATGGAAGGAAGGGGAGGGAGAGAGGGAGTTGTGAAAGATAGAAAAAGGAGGAGTTAGGAAAGAGAAGAGATAGGCGAGGAAAGGAAGGAAAGAAGGAAGGAGGTAGGGAAGAAGGGGAGATACTCGTAGGAGAGGGAAGGAAAGAAGGAAAGATGGAAGAAGGGAGGCAGGGAGGGAGGGAGGGAGCGAGGAGATAAAGTGCGAAAATCAGGAGTTCTTGGTGGTGGGGGACTCCATGGTGCGAGGCTATGACGACATCCTGCAGCGGAAGACTAAACGACGTTGCAAGCTTGTATGTCAACCGGGCCGTGGGATCGCCGATTGTACCCAGACCATCAGGAAACAAAGGCGGACGAACACGGTTACGATTGTTCATACGGAAAGTAACGATGTGGGTAGGATGAGATCGGAGGAGATGAAAGAGCGTGGGACCCGTCACGTAGTCTGTGGGATCCTCCCGGGGATCTACGCTGGCTCGTGTTGGATCAGTAGAGCCATAGGAATCAATGAGAGGATATCACAATAGTGCACGCAACTGGGATACCACTTTCTTGGTCCTTGGTATCTCTTTTCCAGGCTTCATGACCTTTATGTTTCTGATGGGATCCACCTTACTCGCAAAGGCAAAGATGTTCTTACAAACCTTATTGTGGGAGTTTGAAATCAACTAGTTCCTTTTTGGGGGTAGAAACTCAAAGGGAAGGGGAAATAGTGTATTGGGGAAAATAGAGTAGGGCATAACAATAATGTAGAGCATTATGTCAGTGTAGGACAAGACATCATTTTAGAATATAATGTCACTAGAGGACGAAATATTACAATAGGACGTAATGGCAAATGACAAAATATCACGATGGGATGTAATGACAGTGGAAAAGAAAATATCACGATGGGATGTACGGATAGTGGAAGACAAAATATCACGGTAGGACATACTGTCAGTGGAGGACAGAATATCATATTAGGAAGTGATTTCGGACAGAATGTCAATGAAGGACGGGTGGCCGGTGTGGGACGCGGATGACCGGGAGGAACCAGATGTCCGTGATGGGGCAAATGTTCATGAGGTACTGAATGTCAATGAAGGACCAAATAGAACAAGGTGTCAATAAAGAACAAAATGTATAATGTAAGGCATGATGTTGAAACTTAAAACGTGTCAAAAAGAAATAATCACGGGTTTCTTAAAACCATGTACTTTAATGGTCGTAGTATTAGGAACAAATTCCAAGAAATATAAGCGTATGTCAAAATCGAAAATCTCGATATGATAGGAATAACCGAGACATGGTTAGATGGTGGAGAGTTTGAAGCTGAATTTAATATTGCGGGATTTAAAACCTTTCATTAGAATAGAAACCACAAGAAAGGTGGAGATGTTCTGTTGTACGTTAAGAGCAATGTCCATGTCTGTGTTTTAGAGAAGGTGAAACAGGATGGATATGATAGTTTGTGGGTAGAATTGACTCAAACAAATGGACAAAAAATGAATGTAGGTGTAATATATAAGCTGAAAACATTATCATTAGCAGACGACAAACTGTTGTTTCAAGAACTGTCTGGTTTGTGCAACCGAGATTATTGATAATGGGTGATTTCAATTTTACTGACATTGATTGGATGACCCTTGAACATGGCCATATAGGTAGTCGCTTGATAGATTTTCTCGGTGACAATTACTCAGTTCAGCATGTAAAAGAGCCCACAAGACATGGAAATTTACTCGATCTATTGATCACTAGCCACGAAAGCATGATAACCGATGTAGAAGTTGGTGAAACCTTTGCAAATAGTTATCACAACTTAGATTCAAACTGCTAATTTTTTTTAGAATAGATACTTGTGTATCTAAAATACCTGATTTCAGTAAAGCTCAGTTCATAGGACTACGTCAGGAGCTTCAGCTTACAGATTGGGAGGCTAAATTAAGTAAAAGACCTGTAGATCAGATGTGGGAAATATTTAAAAATACGCTTACTAAGATGATTCATACTTATATCCAGTTTAAGGGCAGACGCCCCCCAAATCGGGTTCGCCAAAAATGGCTCAAAAAAAAAAAAAAAAAAAAAAAAAATTGCTAAAAAGAGACAGACTTGTAAGAAATACAAGTGCTCGGGTGCACCTAATGACTATCAAAGTTATGTAATAACACAGATATTTAAAAAAGACAAGAAAAAACGAAAATGATAATACCAAATGAATATCACTGATAAATCCAAAGAAAATCCCAAAGAATTCTATAGTTACATTAGAGATAAAAAGGTTATTAGGAATCACATTGGCCCACTATTATCTGCTGACGGTCAAATTAAATATTCAAATAAAAGAATGTATGATATTTTAAACAACTATTTTAGCTCAGTATTCGTAAACGAAACACCTCAAAGTGAACTCCAAACTGAAACCTATGAAAAGTCTAGGGTGAACTTACTACGGTAAATATAACAAAAGAAAAAATTAAAAGGTGTATAGAAAAACTCAAAGCTAATAAAACACCAGGTCCTGACGGTTGGCATCCAAGAATCTTAAAGGAAATGAAAAATGAGATTGTTGTTCCATTAGAAATTATTTTCAAGAAATCCGTCATATCCGGAGATGTCCCAAGAGAATGGAAACTAGCTAACATTACTCCCATATTCAGAAAAGGTGACAAAAAGAAACCAAATAGCTACAGGCCAATAAGCTTGACTTCAATCGTAGGAAAGATGATGGAAACTATCATCAGAGATGCTATCGAACATCATTTAGAAAGTAACTGTTTGATAAATGATAGCCAGCATGGATTCAGACGGAAACGTTCTTGCGTGACTAACTTACTCAAATTTTACAACACAGTCATTTCAAATTATGACAAAAGAAACAATATAGGTTTAATATATCTAGACTTTGCAAAAGTTTTTAATACCGTCCCCCACGAAAGACTACTTACTAAATTAGCTTCACACGGAGTAAGTGGTAGCCTATTAAGCTGGACTAGTAATTGGTTGAATGATCGAAAACAGAGAGTTGTTTTAAATGGAAAAAAACTTCTAGATGGAAAAATGTTACAAGTGGAATTCTTAGTATATATAAATTATATAGACCACAGACTAATATCTATTGTCTCCAAATTTGCTGATGATACAAAACTGTGCAGAATGGCAAGTAATTACTTAAATCAATTAGATATTCAAGAAGATTTAGACAAATTACAACAATGGTCTGAAAAGTGGCTAATGAAATTTAACACAAGTAAATGCAAGGTTATGCACATAGTTAAAAATAATAGTAAGTACGATTACAAGTTATTTGGAAATTCATTAACAAAAGTGGATAGTGAAAAGGATCTCGGCGTAATTATCAGTAACGATCTCAAATCATATAAGTAGTGTATTTCAGCCTCTGAGAAAGCAAATAAGATTCTTGGACTGATTGCGCGATCTTCTGATTTCAAAAGTCCATCTCTCATTAACAAGCTGTATAAATCGTTAGTTCGTCTACATTTGGAATATGCTATTTCCATATGGTCACAGAACCTCAATAAAGACATTGAAAGATTGGAAAAAGCACAACGGCGAGCCACAAAACTGATTCCATATATAAAAAATAAATCATACGAAAATCGACCAAAACATATGAACGCGTTTTCCCTAAAAAAAGCGTAGACTCAGAGGTAACTTGATATAGGTCTTGAAGATTTTAAAGTGAATTGATAACATCAAAAGTGACAAATTTTTCACATTGAATGAGAATCCGACAAGAAATAATGGATCTGAAAGTGTCAGGAAATAGATTTAATTTGGAAGTGGATAGAAACAGCTTCGCCAACCGTGTAGTTAATGAATGGAATAAACCTCCTGCAGAGGCAGTGCAATGTAGTTCAGTTCGAAGCTTTAAGATTTGTTTAGATAAACATTTAAGCAAGATGCTCTAATGCCTGCCATTTATTTTATATTATTTGTTTATTTGTTTTTTATTATTTGTCTGTTTGTTTTTTATTATTTGCTTGATTTTCATTTATTATTATTCATCTGTCAATTTATTATTATCTATTATTTACCTGTTTGTCTATTATTTAACCATACGTATGCATCTATTTTTTTTTATTATTATTCATATCATTATAATTTTTATTTATTTACTTATCATTATTATGTTTTTTTTTGTTTTTGTTTTTTGCATCCGACCTAGTTATGGACCAAAAGGTCTCCTGTCGGCAAATAAAAGGATAAGTAAATAAATAGTAATCAAATAAATTAATAAATAGATAAATAAATAAATAAGTAGATAAATTAATTGAGTAAAATAAATAAGTAAACACATAAATGAATAAATAAATATTAAAAATAGATAAATAAATAAAATAAATGGGTAAATAAACAAAAGAATATTGTAAATAAAAAGAAATGAGGAAGGAGGAAGAAGAAGACAAGGGTCTAGTTCCGAGTTTATTCCTGACCGGTTTCGCTTTGAGTTCCTTCCTCTGAAGCTTCTTTGAGCTTCATTCCTCTGAAGCAGCTCAAAGTGAAACCGGTCAAGAATAAAACAATCCGAATATAATCTATACCGGGAGGCACCGCCCTTCAAGAGTCTAAAAAAAAAAAAAAAAAAAAAAAAAAAAAAAAAAA
>NC_134813.1:17649462-17666962 GCF_046742065.1 Oratosquilla oratoria
ATTTTTTCCATACATAAGTTAGGGTTTACATCGTGCTTGGACGATTTGAGAATCAAAACGTCATGATCGAAGTCGTTTCATATCCATCGATTCGAAGGCAGTTGGCGAAGGCGTTCAGTGTGATGCAGACTCAAGGTCAATATTCAACTTTGCTATCCATTTTAGATTTCGACAGATGATTCAAATCAGTTGAAGAAAACCTCCTAGACTTTAGAAGGTAAGACGAATTATCATTTAATCTTTCAAAGACGAAAACTTTCTCTGTTGCCAGGCGAGTCCATTCAGCTGAGGGGGGAGGACCCCAGAAAACCAAGCGTATTCAATTTATACATTTCAAATCGAAGTAGCCATCCCCACCCTTCCTCCCACACTCACCTCTGGCTTCTGCTGAATGAGGCAGGATCTCGAGCGTAAATTCTCCTTCGATGTCTGACTGCTGAGTCAGAAATTGGAATGCCTGAACCAGTTCACAGGTTTTGACATTACAGTTTTTTTTTCTTGTCACCCGTATTGTATAAGATTGAACTATTTTCACAACGTTTGCAGTTTACGCGAGTTTCTTCGAGATTATTCCTAGCTTCTACCTTTTGTTGCATAGGATTTCTATTTTCTGGGTCATATTTTCGCTCCCGTATCGAATGTACACATATACTAATTTGTTTTATATTATTTTACTTCTTTCCAGCATTTTACTTGTCAAGGATTACTTTTTGAAATACCAGTCTTATTTAATTTAATTTATCAGACTATTCAGAATTATGATACACAACATACATAGATCAAACATGCCAAAAAAAACCCACGGTATTTTACTAAATCAATCAAAATTCTGCAATCAGTTATGTGATTTGTGATTTTATGTCGACAAATTCATAGTACAACTGCGAATCACCCACCATAGGCATTTCAAAACGTAACGGCTTTTTGAGACGATAAGACGACTGGTTTGTAGTTGGTGTGTTTGTCCGAATAATCAAAATTTGTTGAGAAATTATGTCTTAAAGCACCAAATGATTATGATATTCGGGAATGGGGTTGGCCTTGCGTTATAAGCAGAACTTCCTACATATTGATATTTTGGTTCTTGTCAAGATCAGCGAAACCAAAAATTTTAAGTCAAGAACTGAATAAAATCGCCTTGCGACATCAAGAGGAAAATATTGAATTTGCAAAAAAAAAAAAAAGGAAAAAGAAAATATGTCAAGATCCCATTTTCTACAAAGACTGCCCCTCTGCTAAATAAAATAGAAGGCAGCAGTTAATCTATATGAAATAATAAATAACATAAGGACGACACAAATACGGCAATTCTTTTCTTTTTACTTGAGTCTCATTTATTCCTTCTCTTGATCTAAAAATGTCTTCAGTAAAAAGGTAAGTAGATTTATTTTCTTGTGGATAAAAAAAATGACAAGGTAGTGGGGAAGCATATCACACTTAAATATTTATAATTCATTTTGGAATTTACTATACATGAGTCATTTTCACACATACATGGGTATATGTATATGTATATGTATATATAGGAAAAAAACCACTGGGAAATAAGAAGCTTAGTCCGAACGTTTTCGTCTATTTAAGACATTATCAAGGACTAAGTTTCTTATTTCCCAGTGGTTTTTTCTGCATATTATTTTCACGTGTGCCTTGTGAATTACTGCAATATATATATATATATATATATATATATATATATATATACATATATCCTGAGGATGTCTGAATAGACGAAAGCGCTTGGTCATCAGTTTTTCTTTTTCCTTGGTAGTTTTTCCGCATATATATATATATATATATATATTTTTGCAGAAACCACCGGGAAATTGAAAAAACAGATACCGAACGTTTTCGTCTATTTAGACATTTTCAAAGGTAATATACGAAAACGTTCGGTATCTGTTTTTTTTTTTTTTTTAAATTTCCCGTTGGCTTCTTCAAAAATAGTTCATTACGTGTGTTTTGTGATTTATTTTCATGTATTTATATATTTATATATATAAATTAATATAAATATATACAGTATATATATATACGGTATATATATATAGTATATATATATATATATATACATATATATACATATATATATATCTATATATATGCAGCCTTTACGAGCGAAAAACTGTATCCTAGGGGTTGGGGTTGGGAGTAGAGCTTAATTGATCACGTACACTTTTGAAATGCGAATGAAATGACGATGATAGACGTTAGCCAGCGTGCACGTTTCCATGCAACAAGGGCGCGTTCTCAGTTGCAAGTTCCCTAGGAAAAGACTGGTCTTATAATTAAGAAAGGAATTATTAGCTGGTAATGGAGGAAATCAATATGGGTGTTCTGATCAACAGTAAGGTTAGTTTCTTTTGTGCACTTAGTGTTGTATGTGTGTATTTGGTCATTGTGTGTTGGATGTGATGACTATTGTTGATAGCGTTGATGTTGAAGTATCCTGTATCCACTGCAAGGAACTGTGTAGATTGCAAGGTCAGTTTATGTGAAATATAACTGTACATTTTTTGCCTGATATGTCACATGATTCCTTGTCAGTAGTAATTTGAATTCTGAACATGCCATTTGACTTGACTTGATATCAGTTGACTTGAGTTGTACATTTCATCTTCTGCCATCATTCAAGCTGTGCAGAGACAGTTTGTACTGTAGATTGAAAACAATTTATTATTCGTTATCGATAAATGGTTCTTCTGACGCCATTTAGAGAAATCATAATTTGGTCGGTTAATCATTTTGTATACACCAGTAGGCCTCTTACCCCATATAAGGGAGTCAGCCACCCAAGGCATGCACCCACCCTTCACCCATCCCTCACCCATTTCATTTCCCTTTCATTTTAGCTCCTCGTGGATGAAGGGTGCCTGGGTCAGATGCAATGCAGCAAGGCACAGCACCTCCGCAGCTGTGCCTGACACCCGAAGCTGGTTTATCCCCACCGATTCAATTGTATGGTGACCCTCTCTAGCCTCTTCCACTCCCGAGTAGATAGAGAAGACAAAGAGAAGTTTCTTGGATCGTCGTCAATTTATCATCCATTCACAACCCTTCCCCACCCAAATATATCTTGTCTTTTCGTACTCATTATTTCTCAAACTCTTCATCTAAACACATTTAAAATTCTCCATTCTGTCTATTTTACAGTCAAAGTCTCTGCCCCCATATAGTGTAAAGCACAAACACCCATTTCATATAATCTTCTCTTTGTAACCGTTCCTAGATACCTAGTTCTCATACTTTTCATTCTCTCAGGATAACTTGCTTCTTTTACTCTACAGTTCACTCCCACCCCCACTCCCCCATTCCCTGGTTTATGTTGCACTAAATTCTTAGGAATATCTACTTTCTCTAACCATCTTCCGTGAGCCTTACTTCCAATTCGCTGCCATCCTCACCCTTTGTACATTTCATCTTGGTTTTACCTACATTTACTTTCAATTTCATCCTATCACATATCTTCCCAAACTCCGTCAGTCTCCGACCCTCCTCTGATCCAAGATCTAAGAATATAAGGTCTAACCACTTCCGACCGAATTTCGAGGGAGTTGGCGCAGCGGGCCCGTGAACGTCACCTGGCTGTTCAAAGTGGGGTTAGCGGGTCCTATAGCTGTCAGTTGAAGCTGGTCCGTCGTTCAAAAATGACGTCGCCTTCGCTCGCACAGCTCCACGCAATTAGTTATATTCTGACAAATATTATATAAAATATATATATATAAATATATATAAAATATTATAGTTCCTGTCTATATATATGAATATATAATATATATGATATATAATATATATATATATAATATATAAAATATTATAGTTCCTGTCTTCCTTGGCGTTTCACAGTTTTCTTCAGTGTATCACAAAGAGAAAATGGACTCAGCCAAATGACGTCAGAAGCTGCGCAGAAGAATGTAAACGGTCTGACCTGTATATTTAGACCTTGCTGTGATCTACCCTTTGGCGCAGTGTCGTCCGCAAACAACAACTGGCTCACTTACCTTCATTCTCACTGCCCCAGTGGCTTCCAGGGTGGGGGGCGAAGGGGTGGTGGCCCCGGGCATCCAATCAGATTATTTGGAAAAAAAAAACTTTATGAATTTGGTTGATTCATATTTAAATGAAATGAGAGTTTATTTCATGTTTCATCTGTGTCTACACATTAAAAAATTCTCAGTAGTATGCCTTATACCTTTGGGGCATACAATCGAGGAGTGGGACCCTGACATCATCAGACCTCTGCACGACATTGCATCAACTTTCTCCAATCTCCTGACCATCATCCACACATGCATGGATGACTCATAATTTTGTATTCACGAGTGGAATTTATATTTTCTCTCTTGATCAAATCTTATTTTCTGTAGAATCTGTTATATATATATATATATATATATATATATATATATATATATATAGATATATATATATATATATATATATATATATATGTATATATTGTACTTTATGATGGGTTTCCATTTTTGTAAGGAGTTAACGGGCCTAGACTTCATGGCCAATTGACTAAACGGATCAAACCGAGGGTGGTATATATATTACAGAGGCAGTGATAAGAATGGTTGCATTAAATCACGCCCCTTTCTTTCACAGGGATAATTCCTCTTCGTTTTCAAAACTTAGAGTTATATAAAAATAAATTCTTCACATCGACGCAATTAAATTATATTCCCTTCTTATTTGATTGAACGTTTGAATCCATTCTTGGGATTCTTACTAAAAAAAAAAAAAAAAATAGGCAACTCGTTCTTGCTGGACTTGGCGGGAAGGTGGGGAGGGAGGGGTGGTGGTCGGTCGGTTAAGCGCGCGCAAATCGTCCATTTGTTTCCTTACCAAAGTTGAATCATTTGTCACATTTTTCTCAGATTTCTTTCAGGCGTTCGAGTCGTCTTCATGTCTTTGAGAAGTTACTCCCGGCTTATTTCGCCTGATTTAACTTCCTGAGATTTTCTGAGAAGACCTCGTTATCTCAGTAGCATCTCAGAATTATTCTCGTCGGATTTATGGGAGACGGGGGAAAAAGATGGGGCGATGGTATTGGTTAGAAAAAAGGCAATAGCTGGTAAGTCACTGATCTTTTTGTATTACAAACTGCCTCTGAAATATATTGAAATATGTATGTTTTCAATATTGCTTTGCATTCAATGGTTATCCAAACGAATGAAGATGTTTAAATAAAATGAAATGAATTAAAATTCAACAGCAAATAGAAAAATAAAACAAAAAGAAAAATAGATTAGCAGAGAGTAGAATGAACTAAACTAAAGTGTACAGAAATAAAATTGAAAATAAAATGTAATAAAAGTAACGGCAGACGCACGCGCGTATCGTCTTGTGTGGCGACAGTTGTGGGAGTGGAGGGAGGGAGGGGGAGGAGGAAGCAGAGACCAGTCGCTAAGGAAGTCCGGGGAGTTACAACGACTCAGTCGCGTCAGGACCCTGGCACCATTCACATCAAAACCGAGTATCGCGGATCCTGCCGAGCTTGTTCACTCGACCTGCGTTTTCATATCAGTGCTGCATTTAGTAGTTGATCACTGAAATTATTTGGCAAAATGTTGTACCAGTGAAATGGAATAAGAGATTTTTGTTTGATCTGTTCGAATATATTGTGACTGACAAACGGAAACTTATTACACTACCGAAAATGACGGAGGTGGAAGAAATGACCAAACAAGTGGATCTTGTTTACAAGGTAAATATCCTAGACACTTAGTGTGATAAGTACTCTTTCTAACTTTAATTCCTCCTTAAACTTTTGACCACATAAATAAATACTATTATTCATGAGAGTGAACGTGGGTAATTATGGGGTCATTATTCTCGTGTCGACTGAATATTCTTGAGCTCAGCGACGAGTGAAGAGGAGGGGGAGACGATGTCAGCGACTTGTCGGGTTTCTAGTCAGCCAGCCGGGAAGCCCTTGGTGGGCGGGCGGGCTCAGCACAGCCAGGGCAAGACCGTACACACACTCGCTACAATCATTGAGCTGAAACGTACTTTCATTTTATTTTTTAGTGTTGGCCGATTGTACTTGAGTAATAGATCAGAACGGACACATGTGCGCACGTAAGCTGACGTAGATGTATGCACACATCCCGCACAGCATATATACAAACATACATCATATATATATATATATATATATATATATATATATATATATATATATATATATATATATATATATATGCGCTCAGCTGTGGCGGCCAGCCACCCTTGCCCTACGCGGCAGGACAGCTAGGGTGAGTGGCAGTCACTGCGACCGTTGAGGATCGTTCTAGGGTCTGGGAAGTTATGAGGACGGGCTCGAATCTCAACGCGTCGTGACGTTATACCCGGTGATGAAGTAGTCATCTATTTCAGTATTAAGTAATGTTATTATCATTACTTGAGTTATTGATATTCTGCCCCGTGATATCAATGCCAACCTAGACTTTTCTAAATGTCCTAGGTTGTTTAATATCAACTAGACACGTATTGAAAAAAAATATCATCGTAATAGGTATATGTATATATATATATATATATATATATATATAATTACATATACATATATATATAGCATATGTATACAGCATATGTATGTGTATATGTATATATATACATATATATATGTGTGTGTGTGTATATGTATATATACAGTATATGTGTGTATATGTATATATATTCAGTATATTTATGTATATATATGTATATATGTATATATATGTACATATATAATATATATATATATATATATATATATATATATATATGTACATATATATACATGCACATGATATTACTGTCTTGTTCATCTAGAAAACGACCTCAGTTCAAAAGAGGGTCCACCGAGGACCGCGACCTTTTGTACCCTAATTCACCTCTCAACAGAATGAAGTAGCTTGATGCAGGATATTGAAGAAAAAATAATCAAGAAAATATATGTTTTATCAATATACCGTAGTTGTTTTTAAAGTAATTTTATATATATCAATCAGTGTCGTCCATTGACGATTTGTTTTTGTGATGGTTTTTTATTAAATTATTAATTTGTTTATTAATCGATTAACAATACCGGGGCCTCCGTATAGATGAGATCTACACTGGCACTCACGCGCGCGCGCGCACACACACACACACACACACACACACACACACACACACACACACACACACACACACACACACACACAAAATGCCTACTCACATGCGCACATATTGGCGCAGACGCACGCACATACACACACACACACATACACACACACACACACACACACACACACACACACACACACACACACACACACACACACACACACATGGCGCTGTGGTTAGAGCTCTGGCCTGCCACTACGGAGGTCCGGGTTCGACCCTCGCCCGGGGCTGAAATAATATCAGTATCGCAGCGCTGAGGGGTGTTACTCCAACTCTCGTGGGCGGGGAGTTGGGGGTGTGTGTGTGTGCAAGGTCATAGCATTACCCATAGATCGGACCTACGAGCTCTGAGCTCTCTTCCAGGAGGGAAATAGCTGTCGATCACGAGTCCAACACGTGATCCAAAGACCAAGTGAATACACACATGTGAGATAGTTGAAAAAAAGAGCGACATGGATTGGGGAAGATAGAGAAATAGAAGAACCAAAAGAACAAATGGAGCTTACAGACGAACTAGAAATGGATGTACAAGAATCCGCAGAGAGGATTAGAAATTTTGACAGGGATATCGTACATAATGGCAAAAGTGAAAAAAGTCACCATCCCACTCCCACGAAGGGGGAAGGGAGGGAGATCCTTTGTAGGGCAAATCTTGTTTGCTTTTTTTTTTTTTTTTTTTTTTTTTTTTTTCTTTCTTTATGATGATGATGACTGGGTTGCTTCCTTTTCGGGAACCAGTGCAAGAAGCACGCAGTGGGTCCCGGGAATCAAACTCACGACCGCCTGCTGGTGAGTTCGACATGGTATCCACTGTTTTACAGATTTATTAGTGCTAAATTGAGACATAGGGAAGAAATCACCAAGCTGAATAGTGGGTGGCGAGGTTTTTGAAGAGGCATCAGCTCGTACAGAAATAATAAATTGATATTTCCGATCTCCAAAAAGGAGAGC
This sequence comes from Oratosquilla oratoria, assembly GCF_046742065.1. NCBI lineage: Eukaryota > Metazoa > Arthropoda > Malacostraca > Stomatopoda > Squillidae > Oratosquilla > Oratosquilla oratoria. The sequence goes on from NC_134813.1 coordinate 17,657,569, forward strand.
AGTATTCTAGAAGAAGGCGGGGTGGCCAATAATTTGGGTTCAGACAATATAATGTAGAAGTGAGTCAAGTGTTTAGTCTTTTGCGATCAGTGGGTGTGAGGACAGCTTTAGGTCCTGACCAGACCTCGACCTGAGGCAAGATTCTTATGTTTATTGTGTCCGTTAAAAGAAGGAATAGTGCCACAGGACTGGAAAAGGGCTAACGTGGTACCAATTCACAAATATACAAGCAAGGAGAGCACTGGATTGCAGGCCGGTATCATTGATCAACATAAGAGTGAAATGATATGAACAAATGGAAAGATCGATGATGCGAAGATAACAAGAGCGAAAAACGAGCAGATCTGCTAGGTACAAGAGCAATCTAGACACTATATTTGTATAAAGCCAAGAATGAAAAATAACTTCGATACCAAAAATGCAAAATATTGGAAATGGGTAATTGCTGCAGAAGACCTTCTTTAGAATATTCTTTCAGAAATGAGCCCATTACAAAAACAAAAGACAACCTTTCATCTGAAAGACACATCAGCAGGATTGTGAGAGAGACGTACAGACTTCCGTCCAAGACTAGAATGTGCGTCAGCGGTATGGTCCCCACACAGAGTGAAGGACATAAGCAAGATCGAAAGCAACCATTAGTTCCCAGCCTGGCAGATTAGCCATGCGAGGAGAGACTAAAATCACTGGATCTACCAACGTTGAAAGATCGAAGAGAAAGGGATATGATAAGTGTTCAGGTTGCTAAAAAAGGAAGACTACATTAGTGTAAGAGGTCTTTTGATTAAAGATTGGAGGGGTTTAAGAGAATTCATTAGGACGTATTGAAGTAGGCAGATACATCATACATACATACATATACCAAAGGCTTTTTCCCCCTTACACGGGGGGTAGCCAAAAAGAAAAAGGCATAGAAATCACTCCCACCCATTTCATTTCCCATATATTCCACTCCCCTCCACCCTCCTCCCTCCCTTCCTCCTATCTTGGCACCTCCCGGATGACGGGTCATCCCTGCATCCTGTCCACTGCCCTGGGTCAGAAGCAGATATATAAAGTATATATAGAACTAATTTTCCACACAGATGCAAAAATACTAATTGGAGTAACACACATACACACGCATACATGCACATACAGAGACATACACTATCACATGCAGACATATTTGCACATGCACACACACACACATATATACACCCACACATGCACACACGGACATACACATGCATACACGCGCATACATACATACACACGGGCAAACTAGGATTTTTCGCAACAGCGGCAAAACAGTAAACGTTCATCCATTACCTGTTGTCTTTACAGGAAATCTAGGTCCATAGTCTATTTTCTTTTAATTAGCACGTTGTACATATTTACAAATCTATCATAACGCAATTGTTACAAACCATTTAATTTTTTTTTCTTAACAATACAAATATATTTTTCCAGGACGGACAAAAGTTCCCCCTCTTGATATCCCCTATCCCCGCCCCCGTGCCCCTACCGGCAGGAGAGGTCCTGTGCGTGTGTAATCCCCTCTCCCCTAACACTTTTAAGACGCATTTGTTCCCTACGGGCCAGTGCACACATGCACGAGGGAGGTTTGCATGTCCATTGTGGGTATGTATATGGACGTGTGCCAGGGAATGTAGAATGGGACGTGTATGCGAGTAGGCAAAGGCACTTACACATATGATAATGGGAGAGACATATGTATTATTAATGGACAAAAGAGTAGTATCTTATACTGATAAGGTATATGATAAAAAAAGAAATTAAAAATCTGATCCGACCTAGACTGGAATATGCAGCAGTATGGTCGCCACACATGGAGAAGTAAATATTCAAGAGAATCAGAGAGACTAGAACGAGCATTAACTAGAATGTTCCCTAGTCTGGCTGATTAGACACATAAAGAGAGATTAGAAGAACTGGGATTGTAGACAGAGTCAAGACGAGGTGATAATGATAGTTATATTTACAGCGGAAAAATGAATGGATAAATTGCCCCTTACACATGCACACACGGACACACACATGCACACAAACACACACGTACACACAAACACACACGTACACACACGTGCACACACACTTACACACATAAACACACACAAATACATATAAATACATACAGCGCTTGGCCTTCAAGCCAAAATTTCATAAATCAACACAAATACACACACACACACACACACTGATCTAGGGTCACACAATAATACCTAAGTGACAGTATTATAGTTAATTCTGCAACAATTCCTTTGCACGTTTTTGTCCAGCTGACAGCCAGTTTTAGTCGGAAGAGGAGGAGGTCCCCTCGGCTGACAAGGGTGCAGAAAACTGCCAAAAGGGAATATTGTCGGGCTTGGATGAAAGGCTTCGAATGAGGGAACGGACGCAAAACATGGCGAATTATTTTCATTTTTTTTTATTTTTTTATTTCCCCGATTCTGTTTTTTTCCTATGCGTCTTCAAACAAAAAGGAAGAGGAAGAGGGAAAAATAAAGATCAATCTGTGAGCAGGTCAGGTCAACAGGACGAAGCGGTACGAGGGGGTGGTGGGGCCGGTTTGCCAGGTGATTTTATTCATTTAAAGGTAATCTTTTACACTCAACACCTCACTGCAACAGGTTAACATTCTACATCTATTCCCCAACGTATATATCAATTTGAATTCGTTCTCCTTTGTCGTCAAGCAGTTTTATTCAGTCACCTGTAGGATGGTGCTCCGGAACGCTAAAAAAAAAAAAAAAAAAAAAAAAAAAATTTGGCAACCAGGAGAAAACAATTGGTCACCGATTTACAAATTCGGATAATAATAATTTTTCAGCCGAGGAGAGGATCCCGTCCTTCCCCTTCTAAGCCGAGGGGAAGCGGGCGCAACCCCCTTAGCTGTGCACACAGGCACTTGTTTGAAGACAGAAAAAAATATATAAAGATGCAGCTCCCGCCTACGGGTCCGTGGACTGGACTTTGTATACATGAATGTGTGTTCTGAGGGAGGGGAGGATGGAAGGAGGGATGGAAGGATACAGGGATAGGAGGGTTGCGAGGACGCTACCATGTCTAAAGGATAAAATATTTTATTTTATTTTATTTTATTTTATTTTATTTATTTACTTATTTTTTCGTCATGGAGGTCTGTTGTGTTTTTGGAACGTTACCCGAATTCTCTAAACGTTCGTCTCTACATTTCACCACGTTGTACAAATTTGTATATTCAATTCTGGCTGTCGTTTATGCGATTTTATATATATATATACATATATATATATATATATATATATATATATATATATGTATATAAGTATGTACATGTATATATATATATATATATACATGTATATATATGCATATATATATGTATATAAGTATATATATGTATGTATACATGTATATACATGTATATATATTTGTATATATATACGTATGTATATATGTATACAAGTATATATATATATAATATATATATATATATATAATATATATATAATATGTATGTATATATATTTGAATATATATGTATATATATGCATATATATATGTATATATGTATATGTAAATATATGTATATATGTATGTATGTGTAAATATACTTATATATGTATGTATATGTAAATATATGTATGTATATATGTAAGTATATAGGTATGTATGTATGAATACATGTATATGTATATATATGTATAATTATAATCATATATGTACATACATGCATATGTGTATGCATATATATTCATATATGTATATGTATCTATGTATATATATTATATATATATTGATGTAAATATATATATATATATATATATTATATATATGTATATATATGCATATATGTATATGGATATATATATATATATATACACATAATATACATATATATGTGTATAGATACTGTATATATATATATATATGTATATATATATATATATATATATATATGTATAAATATCTACAATAATAAAGTAGTAGCCTCTCTGTTTATTTGTTCACGAACTCCTCCTAGGGTTTTGGAGATAGACCCCCATAGCCATGAATATTCTGATACCCTATCCCTGCGGGTACTTCGATAACTATATTTCATTTCCAAAAGAAAAATATATATATTTTGGTTAGGGTTAAGGGTTAAATTTAGGTGAGGTATGGATAGGTGAGTGATTATTCACGAACTGCTCCTGGGTTTTTGCAGATAGACCCCTATAACCATGAATATTATGAAAACTTATAACCCAAGGTACTTGGATAACTATCTTATATTTGTCTGTCTGTTTGTTCACTAACTCCTAGGGTTTTGGAGATAGACCCCCATAACCATATATATTCTGATACACTATGACAACCGGTACTTGGATAACTATATTTCATTTCAAAAAAATCATTTTGGTTAGGGTTAAGGGTTAAAGTTAGGTAGGGGTATGGTTAGGTTAGGGATTATTCAGGAACTCCAAGGTTTTTGCAGATAGACCCCTATAACCATATATATTATGAACCCTTATAAACCAAGGTACTTGGATAACTATTTTTCATCTGTATCTACTATAATAAAGTAGTAGCCTCTGCCTGTCTGTCTGTTTGTTCACGAACTCCGCCCAAAACCATATATAAGGATTACAAAGGCAAAGCATGCCGACAGGAGACCTTTTGATCCATATCTAGGTCGGATGCAAAAAAAAAAAAAAAAAAAAAAAATCATATTAATAATAAATTAAAACTATAACAAATTAAAACTATAACAATGTAAATAACAATTAAAATACACAAATAAATGCATTGGTATAGTTGAATAACAAATAAACAGGTAAATAGTAAATGATAATAAATTGACATATAACTAATAATAAATGAAAATCAGACAGACAAATTATAACAAAACAAAAACAAATAATATAACATAAATTATAATAATTACAGCATCTTACTTAGGTATTTATCTAAATGATTCTTAAAGCTTTGAACTGAACTACATTGCACTACCTGTGCAGGAAGTTTATTCCATTCATTAACTACACGGTTGGCAAAGTTGTTTCTACCTACTTCCAAATTGAATCTATTTCCGGACAGTTTGAGACCATTGTTTCTTGTCTGATTCTCATTCAATGTGAAAATTTGGTCACTTTTGATGTTGTCAATTCCCTTTAAAATCTTAAAGACCTGTATCAAGTCACCTCTGAGTCTACGCTTTTTTAGGGAAAACAGATTCATGTGCTTAAGTCGATTTTCGTATGATTTATTTTTGATATTTGGAATCAGTTTTGTGGCTCGCCGTTGTACTTTTTCCAGTCTGTCAATGTCTTTAATGAGATTCGGTGACCATACGGAAACAGCATATTCCAGATGTGGACGAACTAACGATTTATATAGCTTGTTAATGAGTGATGGAGTTTTGAAATCAAAAGATCGCGCAATCAATCCCAGAATCTTATTTGCTTTCTCAGAGGCTGAAATACACTGCTTGGATGATTTGAGGTCGTTACTGATAATTACGCCGAGATCTTTTTCACTATCCACTTTTGTTAACGAATTTCCAAATAACTTGTAATCGTACTTGCTGTTATTTTTACCTATGTGCATTACCTTGCATTTACTTGTGTTAAATTTCATTAGCCACTTTTCAGACCATTGCTGTAATTTATCTAAATCTTCTTGAATATCTAATTGGTTTGAGTGATCATTTGCCACTCCGCACAGTTTTGTATCATCAGCAAATTTGGAAACAGTAGATTTTAGTCCATGGTCTATATCATTTATATATACTATGAATAGAAGTGGCCCAAGAACGGAACCCTGAGGAACTCCACTTGCAACACTTTTCCATCCAGAAGTTTTTCCATTTAAAACAACTCTCTGTTTTCGACCTTTCAACCAATTACTAGTCCAACCTAATAGGCTACCACTTATTCCATGCAAAGCTAATTTAGTAAGTAGTCTTTCGTGTGGGACGGTATCAAAAGCTTTTGCAAAGTCTAGATATATTAAATCTATATTGTTTCTTTTGTCATAATTCGAGACAACTGTGTTGTAGAATTCGAGTAAGTTAGTCACGCAAGAACGTTTCCGTCTGAAACCATGTTGGCTATCATTTATCAAACGGTTACTTTCTAAATGATATTCGATAGCATCTCTGATGATAGTTTCCATTATTTTTCCTACGATCGAAGTCAAACTAATAGGCCTATAGTTATTTGGTTTCTTTTTGTCACCTTTTTTGAATATGGGAGTAACGTTAGCTAGCTTCCATTCTCTTGGGACATCTCCGGATATGATGGATTTCTTGAAAATAATTTCTAATGGAACAACAATCTCATTTTTCATTTCCTTTAAGATTCTTGGATGCCAACCGTCAGGCCCTGGTGTTTTATTAACTTTGAGTTTGTCTATACACCTTTTAATTGTTTCTTTTGTTATATTTACCGTAGTGAGTAAGTTTACCCCAGACTTTTCACAGGTTTCAGTTTGGAATTCACTTTGAGGTGTTTCGTTTACGAATACCGAGCTAAAATAATTGTTTAAGAGATTACACATTCCTTCATTTGAATATTCAAGTTGACCGTCAGCAGATAATAGTGGACCAATGTGATTCCTAACAACCTTTTTATCTCTAATGTAACTATAGAATTCTTTGGGATTCTCTTTGGATTTCTCAGCGATGTTCATTTCGTATTGTCGTTTTCTTTTTCTTATTGTCTTTTTTAAATCTCTCTGTATTGATACATAAGTTTCATAGTCATTAGATGCACCCGAGCACTTATATTTCTTATAAGCCTGTCTCTTTTTAGCAATACTTTTTTCAGTTTCTTTGTCGAGCCACTTTGGGCGAGCCTGATTTGGGGGACGTCTGTCCTTAAAAGGAATGTAAGTTTGAATCATCTTAGTGAGCGTATTTTGAAATATTTCCCACATCTGATCTACAGGCCTTTCGTTTAATTTTTCCTCCCAATCTGTAAGCTGAACCTCCTGACGTAGTTCTATGAACTGAGCTTTACTGAAATCGGGTATTTTAGAAGCACAAGTATCTATTCTAAAATTGTTTAGGAGTTTGAATCTGACTAAGTTGTGATCGCTATTTGCAACAGATTCACCGACTTCTACATCAGTTGCCATGCTTTCGCGGCTAGTGATCAATAAATCGAGTAAGTTTCCATATCTTGTGGGCTCTTTTACATGCTGAATTAAGTAATTGTCACCAAGAAAATCAATCAAGCGACTACCTATATGGCCATGTTCAAGGGTCATCCAATCAATGTCAGTAAAATTGAAATCACCCATTATCAATAAATCCCGGTTGCAGAAACTAGACAGTTCTTGAAATAACAGTTTGTCGTCTGCTAATGATAATGTCTTTGGCCTATATATTACACCTATATTCATTTTTTGTCCATTTGTTTGGGTTAACTCAACCCACAAACTGTCATATGCATCCTGTTTCACTTTCTCTAAAACACAAGCATGAACATTGTTTTTAACGTACAATAGAACACCCCCACCTTTCTTGTGGTTTCTATCCTGATGAAAGTGTTTAAATCCCGCAATATTAAATTCAGCTTCGAACTCTGTACCATTTAACCATGTCTCAGTTATTCCTATCATATCGAGATTTTCGCTTTTGACATACGCCTGTATTTCTTGAAATTTGTTCCTAATACTACGAGCATTAAAGTACATAGTTTTAAGAAACTCCTGATTATTTCTTTTTGACACATTTTGAGTTTCAATATCATGTCTTATATTATCATTTTGTTTTTTATTTATGCCCTGCTCTATATTATTATTATTTGGTCCTTCATTGACATTCAATGCCTCATTAACATTTCTCCTATCAAAATTAACATTTCCCCCATCACGGACATCTGGTCGATTACGGTCATCCGATCTATTTTTGTACATTTTGTCCCCCTACGTCACCGTGATTCACGCCGGCCTCCCGTCGTTCAGTGACATTATGTCCGGCATCCCTTTCTAAAATTATATTTTGTCCTCCAGTGACATTATATCCTACCGTGATATTTTTTCCTCCACTATAATTACATCCCATCGTGATCTTTTGTCTTCCACTGTCATTACATCCTATCTTGATATTTTGGCCTTCATTGACATTCTGTCCGGTATCTCTTCCTAAAATTATATTTTGTTCTTCTCTGACATTATATCCTACCGTGATATTTTCTCCTCCATTATCATTACATCCTATCGTGATATTTTGTTCTCCACTATCATTATTTCCCATCGTGATCTTTTGTCCTCCACTGTCATTACATCCCATTGTGACATTTTGTCCTAAGACATTACATCCTAATGTGTCATTTCGTCCTCTAGCGATATTACATCCTATCATGATATTTTGGCCTTCATTGACATTCTGTCCGGTATCCCTTCCTAAAATTACGTTTTGGCCTTCAATGACATTATATCCTACCGTGATATTTTCTCCTCCATTATCATTACATCCTATCGTGATATTTTGTTCTCCTTTATCATTACTTCCCATCGTGATCTTTTGTCCTCCACTGTCATTATATCCCATTGCGACATTTTGTCCTATGACATTATATCCTAATGTGACATTTCGTCCTCTAGCGACATTATATCCTAAAATTATATTTTGTCCTGTACTGGTACATTGTTCTACATTAATGCTATACTCTACACTGTTTTCCCAAGTACATTCTATTTCCCCTTCCCTTTGGCCTTCTACCCTAAAAAAGGAGCTGGTTCATTACAAACTCCCACAATGAGGTTTGTAAGAACATCTTTGCCTCTGCGGGTAAGGTGGATCCCATCAGAAGCGTAAAGGTCATGGCGCCTAGAAAAGAGATACCAAGGATCAAGAAAGTGGTATCCCAATTGTGTGCACAACTGCGATATCCTATCATTGATCCCTATGGCTCTACTGTTCCAACACGAACCTGCGTAGATCCTCGGAAGGATCCCACAGACTACGTGACGGCTCCCACGTTCCTTCATCTCCTGAAGGAGGACCTTGTAATTCCGAACAAGCTCCTCTGATCTCACCCTACCTACATCGTTACTACCCGTATGTACAATCGTAACCGTGTTCTCCCGTCCTTGCTCCCTGATGGACCGGGTACAATCAACGATCCCACGGCCCGGTTGACATACAAGCTTGCAACGTCGCTTAGTCTTTCGCTGCAGGATGTCGTCATAGCCTCGAACCATGGAGTCCCCCACCACCAAGAACTCCTGGTTTTCAGCCACTTCATCCTCCAGTAGAGCAAAACGATTGACTAGAGCCAGCGGTTGCTCCACAGGGCACACGTCTACCGAACGCGGGCTCGACAAACGGGACCCCACGGAGCGCCACTCGCTCATGGCAGTGACAGTAGGTGAAGAAGTGGAACGCTCTTTGGGTTGTGGGGAGGGTTCACTCTTCTCA
>NC_134813.1:17689462-17698626 GCF_046742065.1 Oratosquilla oratoria
TATATATATATATATATTATATATTATATATATATATATTATACATATATTATATATTATACATATATTATATATATATATATATATATATATATATATATATATATATATATATATACTAGCCAAATCACCCGTGGAGGAAAGTTATAAGTAACAATATAGCTGACTGGAGAAGGTAAAAAAAAAAAAAAATAATGTTAAGAAAGTAAGAAAAAATATAATTTGAGGAGACGCCCTTTGGTAATAAGATATATATTTCCAAGTAGCCTGGGTTATGGTGAATATATATGGTTTTGGGGGGGGAGTTCGTGAACAAACGGACAGACAGACAGAGGCTACTATATTATACTAGATACAAATGAAAGATAGTTATACTAGTACCTTTGGTTATAAGGTTTCAGAATATATACGGTTATAGGGGTCTATCTGCAAAACCTAGGAATTCGTGAATAATTCCTAACCTAACCATACCCCACCTAACTTTAACCCTTAACCCTAACCAAATTTTTTTTTTAAATGAAATATAGTTATCTAAGTACCTGGAATGATAGGGTATCAGATTATATATGGTTACTGGGGTCTATCTCCAAAACCCTAGAAGTTCGTGAACAGACAAACAGACTGACAGAGGCTACTACTATATTATAGTATGTATATATATATATATATATATATATATATATATACATAGATATATGTGTGTGTGTATACCTACTGCTATATATATATATATATATATATATATATATATATATACATAGATATATAGATAGATAGAGAAAGATGGAAAGAGGGAAAGAATCTCATTGTATCAACGTCAAAGAAAATTCAATTAGGTTGTTACATGAGTGTCGAGGTTGGGCTTATACCTACCTATGGAAAGGAATAGGCAGCTTATTCGTGCCTATTAAGAAAGAATCAGGAAGCTTATGTATCTCTGGAAAAAAAACACGCCTGTCTATTAAAAATATGAAATTTTACCTTTGCCTAGCAAGTCCTCCAATATGTTGACGTATTTTATTGATTTTGTTCCACACACACATACACACATGTATATATATATTTAAATATGTATATATATATATATATATATATATATATATATATATGTATGTGTGTGTGTGTGTGTTTGTGTATATGCACGTGTAAAACAGGAAAGGCATTTATTCCGATCCTTACCCCTTCCCACTTATTGGTTTGGGCCTTGTGTTACACAGGAACTAGGGTCGCAGATTAGTGATCTTTCCTTTTCTCGGGAATCAGATTGATTCCAGGTTACAAGGCTTTTAAGTCTCTGTGGTGTAGTGGGTTAAGGCTCTGTGAAAGTAATCTTACGGGTGGCCGAAAACAGTGATTTCGAATCCTACATGAGACTGTCATAAAAATGATCTGATTGATGTTGCTATCACTAGCAAATTTCTTTCATACGTATATATATATATATATATTTATATGTATTTATACGTATGTGTATATATATGTGTATGTATATGTGTATATATATGTATATATATGTATATGTATATATGTGTATGTATATATAATTAAATGTATATATAAGTATATGTATATTGTATGTATATATAAGTGTATGTATAAGTGTATGTACATATATATATTTATATATAAGTGTATGTATATATAATGTATATGTATATATATGTATATGTACATATATGTACACATATGTATAGGTTCGGTACGGGCGTTTTGACGAAGGGTATCATATCGTCCATAAATCCATCGCCTCCCCAACAGCTGAACACACACACACACACGCGCGCGCACACACACACACACACACACACACACACACACACACACACACACACACACACACACACACACACACACACACACACCTATATATATATATAATTATATATATATATATATATATGTGTGTTTTTGTGTGTGTGTGTGTGTGTGTGTGTGTGTGTGTGTGTGTGTGTGTGTGCATGTGTATAATGAATGGGTCCCAGTGATTAAAGATACATTTTAACAACCACAATGCACTTTAATTTTAAGCCATCAAAAGCCGGCATGCAGAAATTAAAATGTGGTACTGCCAAGGACTCGAACCCGGCATCAAGAGAGATATAAGCTGAGTGCAATTTTTCCTATATATTTTTTTTGCTCGAGATACATATACATGAAGTTTTACGTTCAACCCATCTCCACTATGATAGTATTATTGAAAGTTACAAACGCGGGAAAGTATTTGTACAACACTGAATGGGTCCCAGTGATTAGAGATATATTCTAACAACCACAATGCACTTTAATTCTAAGCCATCAAAGGCCGACATGCAGAAATTGAAATGTAGTACTGCCAAGGACTCGAACCGGGCATCCTCATGACAAGTGCGGCAGTGACACGCACACACACACACACACACACACACACACACACACACACACACACACACACACACACACACACACACACACACATATATATATATATATATATATATATATATATATATATATATATATAATAAAGTAGAATAAGATAAATTGATTTCGCCATGTTTGTGCTTGGCAGGATAAATCCGATAATGCACTTTAATTGGGTTATCACACAGGGCAATTTTTCCTGCAACCTCCGATTCATCAACGGCATCGCACACCTCTTAACATTTTTCCGTCGTAAAACCGCCACTGCAAACTATTGTTTTCTCAGCAAAAGAATATGTAGAATGTCGTTTGATATGCTGGAGGAAAAATAGCCTAGTGTGATAACACACCAGCAATGGTGTTACATGTTATAGCATTAACACCAACACTGTGTTAACGTCCACTTAACTCAATGGAACCGTCTAGGAACAACCAAGGATAGATCGGTTTAAGAAAAAATCAAAATATAGTTTATACCAAAGGAAGTTTATTGATACAAGAGAATTTTATTGTCCTGCATAGGTAATGTAATATTTGCAAGGGAATATTGAATATTTGATTGGATAGGACCAAATATCTGGACATTGGATCACAATGGTATTGTTTACCAATTCGATTTAAATAATAATACTAATGATAATGATAATACTAATGATGATACCAATGATGATACCAATGATAATACCAATGATAATACCAATGATTGATAATACCAATGATTGATAATACCAATGATTGATAATACCAATGATTGATAATACCAATGATTGATAATACCAATGATTGATAATACCAATGATAATACTAATAACAACAACAATACTGATGTTTGATTCCGGTTAACGTCACCTATTTATCCACTGAGTAGGAGGCAAGGACCGTGCCTCTTTATGGAGTACTTTTTCTTATTCGGCTTTATGTTATTATTTTATTAGAAAGTTTAAAATAGTATGATTCCTCACTTACTACGAACTCGTCTCGCCGCCAGGCAGATTCGAACCGCCTACATTTCTGAACACTCACATAAAAAGCGACGCTCTAGATCGCTTGGCCAGCGATGGTGATGATGATGGTGATGATGATGATAGTAATGGAGATGGTGTTAATGATGGAGTTGGTGGTGGTGAGGGTGATAATGATGATAATGATGGTGCTGGTATGATGATAATGATAATAGTAATATATCGGAAATGTGTGACACACTTCAATGATTTTGCTCAGGCTAAGGGACCGGTGTACTCTGACCTGAAGATGTTCGCGACCGATCGAGACCCATCTCAAAATAAAGTCCTTAAAGTGTCTCGCCGTGTTGATGATAAACATTATTAACTCCATTACAGCACTGGCAAAGAGAGACACTGAGAGACCTGGCACTGATGAAGAGAGACTGGAAGCCTTAGCACTGAAAAGAGAGACTGAAAGACCTGGTACTGAGAGAGATAGAGAGAGAGAGAGAGTAAAAGACCTGGCACTGAGAGAGACACACCTGGTTCACACGGAGAGAGATAGACTTAAATAGAGAAAGACTGAAAGACTTGGCAAACAAAGATAAATAGATTGAGAGAGACTGAAAGACTGGCACGCTTGGCACACCGAGAGGTTAATAGGTTGAGAGAGAGAGAGAGAGAGAGAGAGAGAGAGAGAGAGAGAGAGAGAGTAAAAGACCTGGCACACACACGGAAGGAGATAGACCGAAAAAGAGAGAAACTGAAAGACTTGACACACAGATAAATAGATTGAGAGGGTGAGAGACTGAAAGACTGGCACACTTGGCACACAGACAAATAAATAGATTCAGAAAGAGAGAGAGACTGAAAGACCTGGCACACACACGGAGAGAGAGAGAGAGAGAGAGAGAGAGAGAGAGAGACTGAGACTCTGAGAGACTCTGAAAGACTTGGCACACAGGGATAGATTAATTGAGAGAGAGACTGAAAGACTGACATGCATACAGATTAATAAATAGGTTGAGAGAGAAAGAGATATTGAAAGATTTGGCACTGAGAGAGAGACTGAAAGACTTGGCACACAGAGATAGATTGAGAGAGAGAGAGAGAGAAAGAGAGAAAGAGAGAAAGAGAGAAAGAGAGAAAGAGTGAGTGAGGAACCAAAGTTAAATTTAGTTTATGGGAGACAGAAGCCTAACCTAAACTCCTTCAAGAAAACATAACCAGACCAAGGCTAGTTTATCCTTACTTGACCCAGATTAACCAAGTCTAACCTAGTTTAACTTAACGTGTTGCAATTAAACTTGCAACCGAATCTCACCTACACTAAAACAAAATAATCTTAGCTAACTTAGCAAATGGTATTAACTTAACCTAACCTCGCCTATACTATGCTAACGTTACCCAACCTAACTAAATCTGACTAGACTTAACTAAACGCAGTCATTGAAGTTTATTTTTTAAAAAGGTGGTTCTAACAGGAGTCCACTGCCTTAGCACAATCGCCAATGATGCATCATTTCTTTCTTTTAGGAAAGAAATGATGAACTGTTGTCTGTGTTGGATGACTGTGGGGACTTTTTTATCACTGGGCTTGTATTATGATCATCATCATTACTATTTATTATTATTATTATTGTTATTGTTATTGTTATTATCATTATCAATATTATCATTATTGTTATTATTATTGTTATTATTATTATTGTTATTATTACTGTTGTTATTATTATTGTTATTATTATTGTCATTATTATTATCATTATCACTATCATTATTATTATTATTATTAGTAGTAGTAGTAGTAGTTCTAGTTCTAGTTCTAGCAGTAGCAGGAGTATGAAAGGAAGAGAGAGAGAGAGAGAGAGAGAGAGAGAAAATGAATGTGAGGGAAGAGGAAAAGGAAAAGGAAATCACCTGAGATCGACTTCCGTTCAGGGTTTGAAAGCTTCACTAACACCTCATGTCGTTACTGTCGCCCTTACGCAAGGCGATGTGTTTAAAGTTACAGCAATCGGGCAATATACGAGCTCCGAGCTATCATCTGGGGGGTTAATATCTGTCAATCACGTATCGAGCACGCGATCCACGACTAAGATGGTGATACATGTACACACACACACACACACACACACACACACACACACACACACACACACACACACACACACACACACACACACACACACACACACACACGAAAAGCCGAAATCATTAATCAGGATCACGAGAAACACTAAGAGGTAGGGAGCATCTCTGGATACCATCACCACTACCAACTCCACCATGACCACCACCAACACTACTACCCATTTCGATATTACTATTGTTATTATCAGTATGATTATTATTATTATTGTAGTTATCATTAATAGCAATATTATTATTATTATTATTATTATTATTTATTATTATTATTATCTTAATGATAAAGATTAAGATGATAATAATAATAATAATAATAATAATAGTAGTAGTAGTAATGATAGCAATAATAATGATACTGATTATCATAATGATAATGATTACAAAAATAATAATGATAATAGAGTAATAATAATAATGTTAATAATAATGATAATAATGATTAAGATGATAATAATGGTGGTGGTGGTGGTGGTGGTATTTAATCTTTGTTTAAGAGAGGGTAGAGTGCCGAAGGACTGGAGCAGTGCCTGTATAGTTCCGCTTTACAAGGAAAAGGAGGACAAGTGTGAGTGTAGTATTTACAGAGGGATCAGCTTGTTGAGTGTAGTTGGGAAGGCTTATGTGAGGATCTTGATTGAGAGGATTAGGAGAGGAACAGAGGGAGTAATTGGTGAGGAACTGTGTGGGTTTAGGACAGGTAGGGGTTGTGTAGATCAGATTTTTGTGGGAAGACAGATATGTGAGAAAGCTATAGGAAAAGGCAAGGATGTTTTTTTTTGGCTTTTATGGATCTGGAAAAGGCTTACGACAGGGTAGACAGGAAGGCACTGTGGGAGATACTGCAGATATATGGGATAGGAGGAAAGCTGTTAAGAGCAGTTAAGAGTTTTTACGAGAGTAGTAGAGCTTGTGTTAGGATTAGAAATGGAGAGAGTGAATGGTTTGAGGTAAAGGTGGGACTTCGTCAGGGATGTGTTATGTCGCCCTGACTGTTCAATCTTTACATGGATGGGGTGGTGCGAGAAGTGAATGCAAGGGTAGTGGGTCAGGGGTTGGAGATTAAAGAAAATGGAGAAAAGTGGGAGGTGAGCCAGTTGTTGTTTGCTGACGACACTACGCTTGTAGCAGGATCAGAGGAGGGATTAAGGAAGTTAGTGACAGAGTTTGAGAAGGTGTGTGAAAGAAGGAAGCTGAGGATAAATGTGGGCAAAAGTAAGGTGAGATGTACAAGGGGAGAGAGTGACAGCAGGCTGGAAGTGAGCATTAAGGGTGAAAGACTGGAGGAAGTGGATAGTTTTAGATACTTGGGTGCGAATGTGGCAGGAAAGGGAGGAGTGGGAATGGAGGTAGAATGTAGATTGAGAGAAGCGAGTAAATGCCTTGGTGGATTGAAAAGTGTAATTAGAAATAGACATCTGGGAATGGATGCTAAGAGATTATATGAAGGAGTGATTGTGCCAACAGCAATGTACGGGGCAGAAATATGGAACATGAGAGAGGAAGATAGAAGGAGTTTGAATGTGTTTGAGATGAAATGTCTGAGAAGTATGATAGGGGTTACTAGGGTGAATAGAGTGAGAAATGAGGAGGTGAGGAGAACAATGGTGGAAAGGGAACTGGGAGATACGGTTAACGAAAGAGTATTAGGATGGTTTGAACACATGGAAAGAATGAGTGAAGAAAGATTAGTAAAAGAAGTGTGGAAGGTAGAGGTGGAAGGAGCGAATATGAGGGGGCGTCCTAGGATGAGACGGATGGATGGGGTGAAAGGGGCATTACAAAAGAGAGTAATGTCTGTTGAGGAAGGACAGGAGAGGACAGATGATAGGGGTGAATGGAGAGAAGTTGTGTATGGATGATGCTGTGATGCATGAGGGGGAATGGGTGGGGGCTGGGGGGTGAGGAAGTATGTATGAGAAAAAATCTGACGAAGCCCGAAGTAATTTCTCCCTGTCTCCTTTTCTGCATGGGGGGACGGAGAGGGGGAGGGGTCGCCGAATTAATGAAGCGGCCTTGCTGTGGACGTGCTGTGTCTTGCGACACTGCTTCTGACTCAGGGTAGGACAGGATGCAGGGATGACCCGTCATCTAGGAGGTGCCAAGATAAGAGGGAGGGAGGAGGGTGGAGGGGAGTGGAATATATAGGAAATGGAATGGGTGGGAGTGGTCTCTATGCCTTTTTCTTTTTTGCTACCCCCCGTGTAGGGGGAAAAAGCCTTTGGTATATGTATGTATGTATTATCATCTTTATTATTATTATAATTATTATTTTCGTTATCATTATCATTATTGTCATTATTATTATCATTATGATAATCATTATCATTATAATTATTATTGGTATTATTATTCAATATCATTATTATCATTGGTATAGTTATTATTATTATTGTCATAATCATTATCATTATTATTATCATGTTTATTATTATCATTATTATCATTATCACCATCATTATCATCATTATTATTTTCATCGTTATTGTCATCATCGTTTTTATCATCGTTACTATCTTATCATCGTTATCATTATCATTATCATCATTATCATCATCATCATTATTATTATCATCCTTATCATTATTACCATTTATCATTATTATTATTATTACTATTATTATTACCATTATTACCATTATTACCATTATTACCATTATTACCATTATTACCATTATTACCATTATTACCATTATTACCATTATTACCATTATTACCATTATTACCATTATTATTATTATTATTATTATTATTATTATTATTATCATCATTACTATTAATAATAATATCATCATCATCATTAATATTATTATGATCATTATCATTATCATCATTAATTTTATCATCATTTTGTTTTTATTTTTAATATTTTTTATGCCAACGCGTATTCCCTTCATTGCGTTCTGGTGAGATCTGGCTGGAGACTTATTGCGGGGTCCGACTTAAGCCCAAGGCTTGAGGGACACATGCTCGTTCCCAGCGCTTCGAGTCATACCCGGGTAACGCACTGTGTGTGATTCACCATGGTCTTGGATCACGTGTTGGGCTTATGATCGACAGCTATTTCCCTCCCGGAAGAGTGTTCATATATGACCGATCTATGGGTAATGCTGTGACCTTACACGCACACACACACACACACACACACACACACACACACACACACACACACACACACACACACACACACACACACACACACACACACACAACTTCCCGCCTACGAAAGTTGGAGTAACGACCCGCAGCGCAGTGTTACTGAAATTACTTCAGCCCTGGGCAGGATTCGAACCCGGACCGCAGTAATGGCAGCCGGAAACTCTACCACCGCGCCACGAGTGTGTGTGTGTGTGTTATGTGTGTATTTTCCTGTGTTTATCTAGTATTATACGGGAAGGGAGCTATGCTCGTAGTGACCCGTCTTTGTATCTCTCATCATCTAGTTTGTTCTTAAATTCTTGTATAGTTTTTGAATATACAATTTTTTGTCCAATTTGTTCAATTTGTTCCAGACATCTATCACTTTGCGTAGAAAAATATTCTTTCTCAAATCTCTTCTATAACTATCCTTTTTGAGTTTCTTTTCGTGTCTTGTTTTTCTATAACACGGACTTCCATCCCTTTCATAATTCTGTATATGGTTAACAGGTCTTTCTCTTCTTTGTTCCAGGA
>NC_134813.1:17699126-17776626 GCF_046742065.1 Oratosquilla oratoria
CTCATCATCATCTTTGAAAAGGTATGATTATTATTAAGTCATTGGAATACATACACACTCTAAGTTGTTGTTATTGTTGTTGTTGTTGTCCTGTCTCCCTGAGGAACACCACAGCTGGAACGGGATTTTTCCACAAATCTTTTGTACATACATACATATACCAAGGCTTTTTCCCCCATACAAGGGAGGTAGCCAAAAAGGAAAAGGCATAAAATCATTCCCACCCATTCCATCCCTGAATACATATACCAAAGGCTTTTTCCCCCTACACGGGGGGGTTGCCAAAAAGAAAAAAAGCATAGAAACCACTCCCACCCATTCCATTTCCTATATATTCCACTCCCCTCTACCCTCCTCCCTCCCTCTTATCTTGGCACCTCCTGGATCTTTCGTAAAGTGTATATTCTGTTGTTGGTGTGTGTGATCATGTACAATGTAGTCTTCCATAATATGTTGTATAGTTTAAACTTAGAACCCACTGTCGGTGGAAAAAGATAAAAAGTGAGATGATTGTTCCTGTATATTTCGACCACTCTCTGTGGTCCTCTTCAGCAGAGCCATTTTTTTAATTACCAGAGCCATTTTTTACACTTCCAGAGCCATGCTTTTGCAGGTTCGATTTCCTTCAAACTATTGGAAGGCTAACTCATTACTCATGTGCATGAGGGTGGAAATGCACGACAAGCCTTGCAATATACCGTTAGAGTACCATCACTGCCCCGATCCACTTCAAGCCAATCTAGGTTCCACGAGCGTATAGTAGATTCATGATTTACTGGTTCCTGCCATCAAAACACTCTCCCTCGATTCTGAAAAGACTGAATCTGAGGGCAAACCATATTCACTCATCTTCACTCGCTTCACTAGAAATCGCTCCATGATGTACGATCATCGAAAGTTTGGCATGGACGTGACGTACGAACGTAGACCTACATACATACATACATATACCGTATAAGGCTTTTTCCCCCTTCCAAGGGAGGTAGCCAAAAAGGGAAAGGCATAAAAACACTCCCACCCATTTCATCCCTAAATACACTCCACACCCCTCCCACCCTTCCTCTCATCTGAGCACCTCCTGGATGACGGGTCATCCCTGCACCCTGCCCACCGCCCTGGGTCAGAAGCAGTGTCGCAAGACACAGTACATCCACAGCAAGGCCGCTTCATTTAATCGGCGACCCCCCCCCTCTCCGTCCCCCTTTGCATATAAGGAGAGGACGGGGAGAAATCCCTTCGGGCTGCGTCAAAATTTACTCACACATACTACCTCACCCCCCCGCCCATTTTTGTATTTTTTATTCTCTATCAAATGTTCATATTTATACTTAAATTTATTTACTTTCAGTTACTAACCAAACATTTGATTCTATTTTGTTTTCTCATAAATACGCGAATGAGGTTATAAATGGGATTTCCCAGTTTCCCTCCTAGGCCTCGAGCGAGTTTGCATATGTACAGTGTACGTATGCATGCGGTGATGTGGTATTGGGTATGGTGCATTGTACATGTAGTCAGCACGTTGGTTGGGCAGCTAGCTGCATGCAACCAATGAACTTCCCTGCATACAGGTACCATGCAATTCGCAACTAGCGACATTATGTAGCATGATAGTTGTGTAGAGTCTAGTCAACATATACTAGTATATGCGCGCATGCAGCTGATACGAAGCTAGGCTAGGTAAGCCATTGAACTCTAGCAGCTATACCGCGTACACATACGTACGTACATCAACAAATTAAAGTTGATTGATGCGTTGCGTTTATGATATCGATTAATAATGCAATGATTGATCACGGGTAAGTTGCGTTTGCTCTGATCCTTTCATCAATGGTGATGTGATTCATGGATTGCCAAATGATGGATAATGCATGAAAAACGTTGAATCTTGCCGCGGGAGCGATTTTTTTGTGGGGGATTGCTCCTGCTATTGGATTTGTGAGAGCGACATTGTTACTTTACCGAGCGAAATCGCTCGTCGCTCCCGTGTATTTTTTTCGCTGCCTGAGCTTATAACTGATATATCTAAGTTGTCTCACCAGACCCAGGACAGGTTATGTCCTTTTTGTCTTGAAAGTTGGTCCAAATGAAGTAGCAGCCTAAATGAGGTAATTGATTCCCATGGTGGTTGGACTCGTTATTTAGGTCATTCATTTGTAATGCAGAATTACAGTCCAACTTGTTCAGTGTGTGAAGATGCATATTCAATATTACCTGAACAGTAAATGTAATGTAAAATTAATGTTATAATTATATTACATGTATCCCTGTCTGGGGTATTGACTGTATGTTACTGTGGGGTTAAAAGCTGCCAAGTAGCATACACCTGATACTTGAGAGTCTATATGGAGCACCCCTTCGGACCAGAGCCACACATCATTTTGTCTGTGGTAGAGGAAATCTCTATTCATAGAGAAATGATACTTTATTATAATGTGACTGTCCCTTTGTTATGCTTTCCCCTCACTCTTGTTACTGTCCTGCACCATTTCTCTGAATGTTAATTTTTCTCATTTTGCCGAACCCAGTGGTGGGGGAAAAGAATACTGCCACCAAGTATTTCCACTTGAGTCATATAAGGTGACAAAAATGGGACAGGGATAGGACTAGGCATTCTTTTCCTTGTAGCCCCAAAGGGGACATGACTGAAAACAAGTAAAGGCATAAGAGGGTCTGGGAGGAGTTTTCCAACAAGTGCCCTAAGGTTTGGGTCTTTTAATGTGTGTGGATGTGATACAGATGAGAGTAAAAGGGAAGAGATAGGCAGTATGTTTGTGAAAAGGAAGATGGATATGTTAGCATTAAGTGAAACTTAGTTGAAAGGGAGGGGTGAGTTTGAGTTTGGGAGTGTAGTTGGGAGATCTCAGGAGTGAAGACAGGATGAGGTAAAGAAGAGGTGGCTATACTAGTAAATGAAGAGAGTAAGTGTGTGGTGGAGTGGAAGGAAGTTTCTTCAAGGTTAATGTGGATGAAGGTGAAACTGGGAAGGGAGATCTGGGTTCTAAATGCATATGGGGCTGGTAGTGAGAAGAGTGTAGAGGAAAGTAATCTAAAGATTTTTGGGAAGAAATTAAGAGAGGAAGAGGAGGCGAATCAAATAGAGAAGAAAAGGGAAAAGGTGCAGATGGAGAGACCATAATGGAAGAGAAGACAGTAAGCGGAAGATGGGCAGAGTATTTTAAGGAGTTGCTAAATGTGAAGGAGGATAGGGAGGGAAAGGTAGCTGCAGTGGGAAGTGCTAAGAAAATGACAGTGATGAGTGAGGAAAATGGAGGAGAAACAAAGAAAGATTAGGTGAATGCAGTTGTTAAGATGATGAGAGCAGGTAAGGCACCTGGGTTGGATGGGTGTCATGCAGAATGTTTAAAAAAAAAAGGAGGTACAATTATGGTGGACTGGCTAGTGAGGTTATTTAATGTTTGTTTAAGAGAGGGTAGAGTACCAGAGGAATGGAGGAGTGGCTGTATAGTTCTACTTTACTAGGGAAAAAGGGACAAGTGTGAGTGTAGTAGTTTCAGAGGCATCAGTTTGTTAAGTGTAGTTGGGAAGGCTTATGGGAGGGTCTTAATTGAGAGGATTAGGATAGGAACAGAGGGAGTCATTGGTGAGGAACAATGTGGGTTTAGGACAGGTAGGGTTGTGTAGATCAGATTTTTGTGGTAAGAGAGATGTATGAGAAAACTTTAGGAAAAGGTAAGGATGTTTTTAGGGCTTTATGGATTTGGAAGATGCCTATGACAGGATAGACAGGAAGAGACTGTGGGAGTTATTGCAGATATATGGGATAGGAGGAAAGCTGTTAAGAGCAGTCAAGATTTTTTATGAGAGTAGTAGAGCTTGTTTTAGAATCAGAAATAGAGAGAGTGAGTGGTATGAGGTAAAAGTGGGACTTTGCCTGGGATATGTTATGTCGTCTTGTCTGTTCAATTTATACATGGATGGGGTGGTGTGAGAGGTAAATGCAAGGGTAATGGGTTGGGAATTGGAGATTGTTAAAGAAAGTGGAGAAAAGTGGGAGATAAGACAGTTGTATGCTGACAACACTGTGCTTATAGCAGGATCAGTGGAGGGATTAAGGGAGTTAGTGACAGAGTTTGGGAAGGTGTGTGAAAGAAGGAAGTTGAAGATAAATATAGGTAAAAGTAAGGTGATGAGATATACAAGGGGAGAAAGTGGCAGCAGATTGGAAGTTAGTATTAAGGTAGAGAGACTGGAAGAAGTGGATAGTTTTAGATACTTGGGTGCAAATGTGGCAGGAAAGGGAGGAGTGGAGGTAGAATGTAGATTGATAGAAGCAAGTAAATGTATTGGATTAAAAAGTGTAATTAGAAATAGACATTTGGGAATGGATGCTAAGAGGAGATCGTATGAAGGAGTGATGGTGCCAGCAGCATTGTACAGGGCAGAAACATGGAACACAAGATAGGGGTTACTAAGGCTGGATAGAGTGAGAAGGAGAATGGGGGTGGAAAGGGAGTCGGGAGATAGGGTTGATGAAAGAGAATTGGGATGGTTTGTACACATGGAAAGAAAGGGTGAAGAAAGATTAGTAAAAGAGGCGTGGAAGGTAGAGGTAGGAGTGAACATGAGGGGGTAACCAAGGATGAGATAGATGGATGGGGTAAAAGGGGCATTGGGAAAGACGGGAATGTCTGTTGAGGAAGGATGGGAGAAGACAAAAGAGTGGCAAATGGAGAATGGTCGTGCATGGATGATGTGATGCATGAAAGGGAGTGGGTGGGGGATAGGGGTGAGAGAATATGTGTGAAAAATTAATTTATGCAGCCTGAAGGGATTTCTCCTCGTCTTCTCCATTTCTGCATGAGGGGACGGTGAGAGGGGTTGGTGATTTGATGAAGCAGCCTTGCTGTGGATGTGCTGTCTTGCAACACTGCTTCTAACCCAGGGCAGTGGACAAGATGCGGGGATGACCTGTCATCCAGGAGGAGCCAAGATAATAGGGAGGAAGGGGGTTGAATGGGAGTGGAGTATGTGGGGATGGAATGGGTGGGAATGGATTTTATGCCTTTGTTTTTTGGCTACCTCCTTTGTAAGGGAAAAGAAGCCTTTGGTATATGTATGTAAATGCATCCAGTTGAATTGTTCACTGTGTTCAAAAATAAAGATTTGGTAAGTGAAATAAGCGATGAAATAAATACAAATCTTAACCACTTCAATACGGGACTTAAATCTCGCGGGCAGCAGCCAATGCCAGCCGTACGACGTAACGAAATAATATTCGCATCATAAAATATAGTCGCCGCTTATATCGATCGTTCTCTCTTTCACC
Source organism: Oratosquilla oratoria (assembly GCF_046742065.1). Classification (NCBI taxonomy): domain Eukaryota; kingdom Metazoa; phylum Arthropoda; class Malacostraca; order Stomatopoda; family Squillidae; genus Oratosquilla; species Oratosquilla oratoria. The sequence goes on from NC_134813.1 coordinate 17,704,417, forward strand.
CGCGAATTTTGAAAACCACAGAGAATGGGATTAAGGGCGCATTTGGGAGAATGTAAAAACACAGGGGCGACTACAATAAATATAATCAAGACGCCGATATGGCAGCGTCGCGAATCCACTTGCTCCTCATGACGCCTACGTGTGCGGCACCGTATGGAAGGGGTTAAATTAGAGTACTCCTACATATACCAATGACTTTTTTGCCCTTGCAAGAGAGGTAGCCCAAGTCAAAGGCATAAATCCACTCCGACCCATTTCATCCTCACATACTCTTCTCTCGTACACCACTCCTCCCTCCCCTCTTTTCTTGTTTCCTCCTGGATGACAGGTCAACCCTGCATCTCACCCACTGCCCTGGGTCAGAAGCAATGCAGCAAGACAGAGCACATCCACAGCAAGGCCGCTTCATTTAATTCGTGAACCCCCTCTCTGTCCCCTCCCACAATAAAAGAGAAGACGGGGAGAAATCTCTTTGGGCTGCGTCAAAATATCATTTACATGCACTCCTTCACCCCCTATCCCCTAATATGAATATGATATTGAGAAAATTTTTCTTAGTACATGCATACATACCAAAGGCTTCTCCCCCTTATAAGGAAACATTGTGGCCCTCAACCTGTGGATGACATAGTGGCCCAAATGACCTGAAAATCTCGCATAGATGTTTGATGGAAATCATAAGGTCAGCTGATTTGGCCCAATCTTGCCCCAGAGGGAAGGCGTTGTCTATAGATCACTGTGAGGCACATATGAGGAACCTGGACCCAAGGGTCTGTGCATGGAGCCCAGCCAAATTTGAGGCTTTGGTTGGATGTTTGGCTTCCAACCTCTAGTGCCTGCACCTTTGGCCTGAGTGGTCTCCAAATGATATCCGCAGGAGGCCTTGTGGCTCTTGACCTGTTGGTGAGATAGTGGTCTAATCAGAGGCAGTGGCCAAAATGATCTGAAAATCTCACAAGGGCCCATTCTTGTCTCAGATGGAGAGAGTCATCTATAGAGCACTGTGAGGTACAAGTGCTGGACCCAAGGGCATGTACATGGGGCCAAGCCAAATTTGAGGCTTTGGTTGGATATTTGACTTCCCACTTCTAGAGATCGCGCTGAGTGGTCTCAAAGTGATATCCACAGGAGGCCTCATGGCCCCCGAGCTGTGGGTGAGATAGTGGCTCAGTCAGACCCAATGGCCAAAATGACCTGAAAATCTCACAAGGGATTATTGATGGAAATTGTCAGATAGGCTGATTTGGCCTATTCTCACCCCAGAGGGATAGAGTTGTCTTCAGAGCACTGTGAGGTACATGTGAGGAACTGGGACCCAAGGGTGTGTGCATGGGGCCCAGCCAAAGTTGAGGTTTTGGGTGGATTTTTGCCTTCCTATCTCCAGGAGGAGCCAAGATAAGAGGGAGGGAGGGAGGGGGGTGGATGGGAGTGGATTTTATGCCTTTTTCTGGCTACCTCCCTTGTAAGGGGGGAAAAGCCTTTGGTATATGTATGCATGTACCTCTTCTAGCACCCACAACTTTGACCTGAGTAGTCTCCAGGTGATATCTGCAGGAGGCCTTGTGGCTATTGCCCTGTGGGTGAGATAGTGGTTCAGTTAAAGTTAGTGGCCAAAATGACCTGATAATCTCACAAAGGTACCCATGGATTTTTGGCAAAAATTGTCAGGTTGGCTGATATGGGCCAGTCTTGCCCCCAGAGCATTGTGAAGTACATATGAGGAACCTGGATCTAAGGGCATGTGTGTGGTATCCAGCCAGCACTTTTGGCCTGAGTGGTCTCCAATTGATATTTGCAGGTGTCACCTGTGGGTGAGATAGTGGCCCAGTCAGAGCCAGTGGCTAAAATGACCTGAAAATCTCACAAGGATACCCATGAATTTATATGCCTGCTATTTATCTATCTCTCTCCTTTTCCTACTATCTCCTGCCAATTTTTCTTTCTCACTCTTTCACCTGCCATATCCCTCTGTCAAACCCCCCTTCTGTTAAAACTCTCTTGTTCTTCTCCCACTTTCTCGTACATGAGCTACCAAATGTTGAAATTAATAAATAAAATCCTCGTGTCATCTGTACTTGTGCCTGCTGGAGAGCAACATGTATACCTTGGTCTTGTAGACATTGGTTAGACTTGGTAAGGTTACTTTTCAGAAATGAGGTGATAGCATCCATAGTATACAGATATATTAGTTATCTGTATTAGCAAAATACAGTTAGTTCTGTTTATGTAGATATTATACAATGTTTAGTTTTCATAACAGTAGTTTTTGTGACACAAAAACATCGAACTTTCAAAGGTAATATTTATTATTCTGTGCTGTGAAGAATTTTACGAATTTCATATTCTATTGTAAGATGTACAAGGGGTGAAAGTGGCAGCAGACTGGAAGTGAGTATTAAGGGAGAGAGACTGGAGGAAGTGGATAGTTTTAGATACTTGGGTGCGAATGTGGCAGGAAAGGAGTGGAGGTGGAGGTAGAATGTAGATTGAGAGAAGCGAGTGTCTTGATGGATTAAAAAGTGTAATGAGAAATAGACATTTGGGAATGGATACTAAGAGGAGATTGTATGAAGGAGTGATTGTGCCGACAGCACTGTATGGGGCAGAAACATGGAACATAATAGAGGAAGAGAGAAGGAGTTTGAATGTGTTTGAGATGAGGTGTCTGAGAAGTATGATACTAGAGTATGATACATATGAGAAGTATGATACTAGAGTATGATACATATGAGAAGTATGATACTAAGCTAGATAGAGTGAGAAATGAGGAGGTGAGGAGGAGAATGGGGGTGGTAGGGGAGTTGGGAGATAGGGTGGATGAGTGTTGGGATGGTTTGGACACATGGAAAGAATGAGTGAAGAAAAACTAGTAAAAGAGGTGTGGAAGGCAGAAGTGGAGGGAGTGAACATGAGGGGGCAACCTAGGATGAGATGGATGGATGGGGTAAAAGGAGCCTTGGGGAAGAGGGGGGAATGGGAGGAGGATGGGGGATGAGGTAGTATGTGTGAAAAAAATTTGACGCAGCCCGAAGGGATTTCTCCCTGTCTTCTCCTTTTCTGCATGGGGGGACAGAGAGGGGGGGTTGCCAATTTAATGAAGCGGCCTTGCTGTGGATGTGCTGTGTCTTGCGACACTGTTCTGACCCAGGGCAGTGGACAAGATGCAGGGATGACCTGTCATCCAGGAGGTGCCAAGATAAGAGGGAGGGTGGAGGGGAGTGGAGTGTATTAGGGATAGAATGGGAGGGAATGGTTTTTATGCCTTTTCCTTTTTGGCTACCTCCCATGTAAGGGAGAAAAAGCCTATGGTATATGTATGTATGTATTGTAAGATTTGTATTTATTTTATTTCTTAGCTCACTTACCAATCTTTATTTTGAACATATTACCTAGTTCAGGATACTACTTTGTTTGGATCAGCTTTCAAGGCAAAAAGACATCTGTCCAAGCTGGGTCTGATGAGGCGACTTGGCTGTAACATTTGAGCTCAAGTGATACATTTGTCATTATTTTAATTGAACTGTATTTTTTTTTCTTCCAGATTTGATGACCAATACCATCTGTCCTTGTCCCAAAAGTATGGCAAAACAGGTCAAGTTAAGAAAGCTATGACAGTTTTACCAATTGCCAACTACTTTGATGAATCAGGAAGACTTGTGTATGCAAATCTGGCCAAAGAAGTTGTGAGGTTGCATTCAGATGTGGAGCACAAAAAGAACTAAGCAGTTGTTATGCATGTATTTTTGCTGGGATTGATTCAAATTTTGTATGGCCTTCAAATTTGATAAATAAAGGCTTTTTTCACTTCTTGCATAGGATAAAAATTCAGATGCCTCTAGTGCAGCAACACATCTTTCTGGGAAATGGGCTTTAGTTGATTTTGTACGTAGAAAATTACATCCCATAAATTTGGACTTAAAAAAATAATAAAAATGACATTCAATTAAGTGCTGTATTTATATCCTGTTAATAAATGGAGTGGAGGTGAATTGTAGACTGAAGTAAATGCCTTTGGGGATGGCTGCAAAGGGGTGATTGTGCTGATAGCATTGTGTGAGGTAGAGACCTGGAATTCACATATATATTCCAAAGGCTTTTTCCCCCTTACAAGGGAGGTAGTCAAAAAGAAAAAGGCATAAAAACCATTCCCACCCATTCCATCCCTAATACACTCCACTCCCCTCCACCCTCCCTCTTATCATAGCACCTCCTGGATGATGGGTCATCCCTGCATCTTGTCCACTGCCCTGGGTCAGAAGCAGTGTCGCAAGACACAGCACATCCAAAGCAAGGCCGCTTCATTAAATTGGCGACCCCCCATCTCCATCCCCTCATGCAGAAAAGGAGAAGATGGGGAGAAATCCCTTCGGACCGCGTCAAATTTTTCTCACACGTACTACCTCACCCCCCCCATCCCCCCACCCATTTCACCTCATGCATTACATAATCCATATACAACCATTCTCCATTCACCCCTGTCTTCTGTCCTCTCCCATCCTTCCTCAACAGACATTCCCCTCTTCCCCAAAGCCCCTTTCACCCCATCCATCCATCTCATCCTAGGTTGCCCCCTCATGTTCAATCCCTCCACAACTGCCTTCCATACCTCTTTTACTAGTCTTTCTTAACTCATTCTTTCCATGTGTCCAAACCGTCCCAATACTCTTTCATCCGCCCTATCTCCCAACTCCCTTACCACCCCTGTTCTCCTCCTCACCTCCTCATTTCTCACTCTATCCAGCCTAGTAACCCCCATCATACTTCTGAGACACCTCATCTTAAACACATTCAGACTCCTCTCTTCCTCTTTTATGTTCCATGTTTCTGCCCCATACAGTGCTGTTGGTACAATCACTCCTTCATACAATCTCCTCTTAGCCTCCATTCCCAAATGTCTATTCCTCATTACACTTTAATCCACCAAGGCATTTACTTGCTTCTCTCAATCTACATTCTACCTCCACTCCACCCTTTCCTGCCACATTTGCACCCATGTATCTAAAACTATCCACTTCCTCCAGTCGTTCTCCCTTAATGCTCACTTCCAGTCTGCTGCCACTTTCACCTCTTGTACATCTCATCACCTTACTTTTGCCCACATTTATCTTCAACTTTCTTCTTTCACACACTCTCTCAAACTCTTTCACCAATATCCTCAATCCCTCTGATCCTGCTACAAGCACGATGTTGTCCGCAAACAACAGCTGGCTCACCTCCCACTTTCCTCCATTTTCTTTAAACATCTCCAATCCCTGACCCACCACCCTTGCATTTACCTCTCGCACCACCCCATCCATGTATAAGTTGAACAGCCAGGGCGACATAAATCCCTGACGAAGTCCCACCTTTACCTCAAACCACTCACACTCTCCATTTGTAATCCGGACACATGCTCTACTACTCTCATAAAAACTCTTGACAGCTCCTAGAAGCTTTCCTCCTATACCATATATCGGCAAAACCTCCAACAGTGCCTTCCTATCTACCCTGTCATAAGCCTTTTCCAGATCCCTAAAAGCCCAAAAAACATCCTTACCTTTTCCTATAGCTTTCTCACATATCTGTCTTGCCACAAAAATCTGATCTATGCAACCTCTACCTGTCCTAAATCCACACTGTTCCTCACCAATTACACCCTCTGCTCCTCTCCTAATCCTCTCAATTAAGATCCCCCCATAAGACTTCCCAACTGCACTTAACAAGCTAATCCCTCTGAAACTACTACACTCACATTTGTCCCCTTTTTCCTTGTAAAGGGGAACTATACAGGCACTCCTCCATTCCTCCGGCACTCTACCCTCTCTCCAGCAAACATTAAATAACCTCACCAGCCAGTCCACCATCACTGTACCTCCTTTTTTTAGACATTCTGCATGGCATATCCCAAACACAGTAAATGCCTTGGTGGATTAAAGAGTGTAATGAGGAATAGACATTTGGGAATGGATGCTAAGAGGAGACTGTATGAAGGAGTGATTGTGCCAACAGCACTGTATGGGGCAGAAACATAGAACATAAGAGAGGAAGAGAGAAGGAGTTTGAATGTGTTTGAGATGAGGTGTCTGAGAAGTATGATGGGGGTTACTAGAGTGAGAAAAGAGGAGGTGAGGAGGAGAACAGGGGTGGAAAGGGAGTTGGGAGATAGGGTTGATGAAAGAGTATTAGGATGGTTTGGACACATGGAAAGAATGAGTGAAGAAAGACTAGTAAAAGAGGTATGGAAGGCAGATGTGGAGGGAATGAAGATGAGGGGATGTCCTAGGATGAGGTAGATGGATGGGGTGAAGGGGGCTTTGGGGAAGAGGGGAAGGACGGGAGAGGACATTAGACGGGTGAATGGAGAATGGTTGTATATGGATGATGATGTGATGCATGAGGTGAAATGGGCGGGGGGATGTGGAGTGAGGTAGTATGTGTGAGCAAAATTTGACGCAGCCCGAAGGGATTTCTCCCTGTCTTCTCCTTTTATGCAATGGGGGGTCGCCGATTTAATGAAGCGGCCTTGCTGTGGATGTGCTGTGTCTTGCGACACTGCCTCTGACCCAGGGCAGTGGACAAGGTGCAGGGATGACTGTTATCCAGGAGGTGCTAAGATAAGAGGGAGGGTGGAGGGGTGTGGAGTGTATTCAGGGATGGAATGGGTGGGAATGATTTTATGCCTTTTCCTTTTTGGCTACCTCCCTTGTAAAGGGGAAAAAGCCTTGGTATATGTATGTATGCATGGCATCTATCCAGACCAGGTGCCTTACCTGCTTTCATCATCTTAACTGCCTTCACTTCATCCTTCCTTATTTCTCCTCCATTTTCCTCACTCATCATGGTCATTTTCTTAGCACTTCCCTCTGCAATTATCTTTCCCTCCATATCCTTCACATTTAGTAACTCCCTAAAATACTCTGCCCATCTTCCCCTTATTGACTTCTCTTCCATTATCATCTCTCCATCTGCACCTTTTACCTTTTCTGTACTTAATTCACCTCTTCCTTTCTTAATTTCTTTCCAAAACATCTTTTTATTACTTTCAATTTTTTTTGTCATACTCTTACCCCATTTCACATCTGCTCTCCTCTTTGCCTCCTTTACCTTGTGCTTTACTTCTCTTTTCTTTGTACCTCTCATATGACTCCCTTGTCCTATTTTGTAACCAATCTGTGAAAGCTCGCTTCTCTTCTACAACCTTCTTTGTTTCCTCATCCCACCATTCACTACCCTTCCTTCTATTTCCTCCTGTCCTTCTTGTTCCACACACCATCCTTGCACACTTTGTGACTACCTCCTTGAACCATCCCCATTCCTCCTCCACTCCACTCCACTACTCTATCCTTCACTCCTTTCCACTCCTACCTCAGCTTCTTCTTGTACTCCTTCTCCTTTTCCTGTAAAGAGTTCACTCTAAGCACCTCCCTACCTTTTGTCCTTTTCCTCTTCATCTATCCTCCACTCTCAACTTAGCTTCCACCAAAAAATGATCCGATATTCCCCCACTCTCTCCCCTTAGCACATGTACATCCTTAACTCTTCCTATTATACTCCTATCTACCACTAAGTAGTCCATTAATGTTCTACTACCCTTCCATCCACCACCCTCTCCCATGTGTACTTATGCTTGGCTTTCTTCCAAAACACTGTATTTGTTATCATTAACTCTCTAGACACATCACCATCAACTCTCCACTGCAATTCTTTCCGGGAACTCCACATTTCTCAACTACTCTGTCAATTGGTTCATTTCGTACCCTAGCATTAAGGTCTTCCAATACTACTACATTGACGTTCCTCCCTAATCCCTCTATGCACTTTAAATCTATCCAAAAAGTTTCCCTTTCTTCTACACTCTTCTCACTACCAGGCCCATATGCACTTACAAAAACCCACATCTCCTTTCCCAGTTTCACCTTCATCCACATTATCCTTGAAGAAACCTCCATCCATTCCACTACACATTTACCTATCTCTTCACTTACTAGTATAGCCACCCCTTCTCTCCCTTGCCATCTCTTCACTCCTGAGAACCTCTGAACTACACACCCAAACTCACACTCGCCCTTCACTCTCAACTTAGTTTCACTCAAAGCCAATACATTCATCTTTCTTCTCAGGGCTCGGTTTTGGGTCCCTTGTTGTTCATTATGTATATAAACGACTTAGACGAAGGGTTAAATAGTGATGTTAGTAAGTTTGCGGACGACACTAAAATAGGACGCCTAATTAGGTCAGGAGACGACGCCCAGATTCTGCAGGATGACCTTAATAAGCTGTTAACATGGTCGGTGAAATGGCTAATGAACTTCAATATCTCTAAGTGTAGCGTGTTAAACGTAGGGCTACACAACCCCGAAAATAGATACAACTTAGATAACACGTTTTTAGAAAAATCTGAGTGCGAGAGGGACTTGGGAGTTCTGGTGAGTCCGGACCTTAAAACCAGGAAGCAGTGTATTAGCGCCAGAAATAAAGCTAACAGAGCATTAGGCTTCATTGCTAGGATGGTAACGAATAGAAGTGCAGAGGTAATTATTAAACTCTATCTAGCGATAGTTAGACCCATCCTTGACTATGCGGAACATATTTGGTCTCCGTCCTACAGAATGGACGTAAATTCACTAGAATCAGTACAGAGAAGAATGACCAAAATGATACAAGGACTCGGAAATTTGCCTTACGAAGAGAGGCTTAGGCACCTAAACTTACACTCTGGAAAGACGCAGAGTGCGGGGTGATCTAATAGAAGTGTTCAAGTGGATCAAAGGCTATAACAAGGGTGATGCAAACAAGGTCATCATAATAAAACAACAGGGCAGGACTCGCAGTAATGGGTATAAACTGGACAAATTTAGATTTAAGAAGGAAATAGGCAAGAATTGGTTTACTAATAGGGTGGTCGATGAATGGAATAAACTTAGTAACCATGTAGTAAGTGCTGAAACTATCAGTTGTTTTAAAAAACGATTAGACAACTTTATGGATGGGGATGACAGGTGGTGATGGATACGGAGCTGCCTAGTGTAGGCCTTATGGTCTTTTGCAGTCCTTTATTTCTTATGTTCTTATGTACAAACATACTACCTATCTCTTCCCTTTTACTCTCATCTGTACCACATCCATGCATATTAAAAGACCCAAACCTTAGGGTGCTGGTTGGAAAACTCCTAGACCCTCTTATGCCTTTACTTTTTTTTTAGGAATGTTCCCTGTGGGGTAACAGGGAGAAGGATGCCTGGTCCCAATCCCCGTCCCATTTTTCCTGCCTCTTACAATCCAAGTGGGAAGACTTGGTGGCAGAATTCTTTTCCCCCCACCACAGGGGGGAATTTAAGAGATGAAATGTCTGAGAAGTAAAGTAGGGGTTACAGGGTTGGAAAAAGTAAGTAATGAGGTGAAGAGAAGGGCTAGGGTGAAAAGGGAGATGGCAGATAAGACTGATAAAAGAGTATTGGGCTGGTTTAGACACATGGAATAAATGATCATGGATGTATGTGTATTATCTTTTTTATTTATTCTATTTTTTTTTCACTTTATTCATGTACGGAGAAAGGGAAAGATATAATTGATCATTTGGACATTCTTGATCATGCCCCACCCTCATTTTTTGAACTATTTTTTACGTGGAGAGAGAGTTTTCTATGAACAGGCATATCGCGTTTTCTGTGGTTTGTCAACCACAACTGGTGAAAGAGAATGAGGAAACTGCCTATCTTTATGACAGAGAAAGTATGTGTGATAATGATGATAATAAAGGGTTTATAGCAATACATAGGTACACTGACAATATACAGTTACAATCTTTTGAGCTAGTCATAAGTGTGTAGTGTGCAGGTCATTGTAGTTGATAGCAATTTTTCCCTTGTACCACTCCCTGTATTTACCTAGTTGTGTTATACGGGAAGGGGAGCTATGCTTGTAGTGACCAGTCTTTGTATCTTACAACATCTAGTTTGTTCTTAAATTCTTGTATGGTGTTTGCACACACTATTGTTTTGTCCAATTTGTTCCAGACACCCACACTGTGTGAAAAGCTGTTTCTTTCAGATCTCTTCTATAACTATCCTTTTTGAGTTTCATTTCATGTCCCCTTGTTTTTCTTCTATCCCACTTTAATAAGTCTTCTCTGTCAAGGACTTCCATGCCTTTCATGATTCTGTAAATGGCCAAAAGATCACCTCTTTCTCTTCTTTGTTCCAGGGTTGGTAGTTCAAGTTTAGACAATCTTTGCTCGTATGTCAATCTTTAAAGTGTTGAGGTCATCTTTGTTGTTGATCTATGAATTCTTTCTATTTTCCTTATATTCTTTTTTGTACTGGGTGTCCACAGTGTACTCCAATCTTGGTCTTATCAGTGTGACTAGTATTCTTTTTACCATTACCTCATCCAAATAATTAAAAGCCACCTTTATTGATCTCAGTAAATTGTAGGTTTCTCCAACTGTTATGTATATCTGCTTGGTCCTTTTCGGAACAAACTTTCTTTACTTCCTTTGCACTGATTTTATATTGTCCTGATATTATTATTTTTAGTTTTATCAAATTCCGTGATACTACATTTCTTAATGTAGAAGTTAACCTTCCACTTTTGACTCCATTCCCAGACCTTGTCCAGGTCTCTCTAGTGATTCACAATAATTTTCTGTACTTTAGTAGTTTTGCGTCACCTGCAAAGAAGTTCATGTAACATTCTACACCTTCATGTCATTTACATATATAGCAAACATTATTGGAGCCAATACTGGACCCTGTGGGACTCCACTATCATTTCTTCCCAGGTAGAGCTTTTATCTCTTAGCACCACCCTCATTTTTCTTCTGTACAAGAAATCTTCCATTTCAATAATTTTCCGTGTACACCTGCTGTTTTGAGTTTTCTCAATATTTTTTTGTCTGGTAATTTATCAAATGCCTTTTGTAAGTTCAGGAAAGCAGTCTGCCCATCCATCTCTTTCTTGCAATATATGTAATAACCTTGAATAGAAACAGATTAAATTTGTGGCACATAATCTTCCCTATCTGAAACAGAATTGTTTTGGATTTAGTATATTGTTCTCCTCCAGATGTTTAGTCCATCTACTTTTGATGATTTTTTTCACAAATTTGAGCTATTGTACTTGTAAGGGAGACTGGTCTATAGTCTGTTGGGTCTTCCTTGTCCCCCCCTTTATATATTAGCACGATATTGGCATTTTTCCAGTCTTGCGGTACCCCTTACAAGGGAGGTAGCCAAAGTCAAAAGACAAATCCACTTCCACCCATTTGATCCCTACATACTACATTCCCATTCAGCACCCCTCCCTCCCTCTTTTCTTTGCTCCTCCTGGATGATGGGTCATCACTGCATCCTGTCCTTTGCCCTGGGTCAGAAGCAATGCAGCAAGATACAGCACATCCACAGCAAGGCCGCTTCATTTAATCAGTGACTTCACCTTCTGTCCCCTCATGCAGAAAAAGAGAAAATGGGGAGAAATCCCTTTGGGCTGCATCAAAATATTATTCACGCATACTCTCTAACCCCTCATCCCCCACCCACTCCTGTGCATCATAGCATCATCCATACATAACAATTCTCCACTAACCCCTATCTTGTGTCTTCTCCCTTCCTCAACAGACATCCCCTCTTTTCCATTGCCCCTTCTACCCTATCCATCCATCTCATCCTTGGTTGCCCCTTCATGTTCACTCCACCTCTGCCTTCCACACTTCTTTCCATGTGCCCAAACCATCCCAGCCCTATCTTCCAACTCCTTTTCCACCCCTGCTCTCCTCTTCATGTAATTTCTCACTCTATCCAGCCTAGAAACCCCTTCTGAGGCATTTCATCTCAAACATATTAAACTCTTTCCCTCTTCCTTTCTTATGTTCCATGTTTCCGCCCCATACAGTGCTGTTGGCACAATCACCCCTTCATACAATCTCCTTTTAGCATCTATTCCTAAATATCTATTTCTCATTACACTTTTTAATCTCCCCAAAGTGTCTACACTGTCATAAGCCTCTTCCAATTCCATAAAGGCCCAAAAAACATCCTTAGCTTTTCCTAAAGGATCCACACAACCCCTACCTTTCCTCACCAATTACTCCCTCTGTTCCTCTCAATCAAAACACTCCCATATGCCTTCCCAATTATACTCAACAAACTGATCCCTCTGAAACTACTACACTCCTATTTGTCCTGTTTTCCTTTGTAAAATGGAACTATACAAGCACTCCTCCAGTCCTCTGGCATTCTCCCATAGGCACATATTAAAATACTTCACTAGCCACTCCATCTCCCTTCTTCAGACACTCTGTATGACACCCGTCTAACCCAGGTGCCTTACCTGTTCTAATAATTTTCAAAATTACTTGCACATCATTTCTTATTTCTCCTCCATTTTCCTCTCCCACCACTCATTTTCTTAGCACCTACTGCTACCACTAATCCCTCCCTATATTCTTCCACATTCAACAGCTCTCTATAGTACTCTGCCCACCTTCCCCTTACTGCCTCTTCTGTTAACATCTGTCCATCTATGCCTTTTACCTTTTCTCCTCTACTTGACTGACTCACCTCCCCATCCTCTCCTAACTTCCTTCCAAAACATCTTTTTATGTTAAAAATTTTCTGTCATATTTCTCTCCCATTTTATATCTGCTCTCCTTTATCTTTTTTGTTTTGCATCTCTTCTTTTTTCTGTACTTCTTGTACGTTTCTCTTGTTCTATTTTATAACCAGTCCCTGAATGCTCACCTCAATATCCTTCCTTCTATTCCCTCCCATCCTCCTTGTTCCACACACCAACTTTACATACCTTGTCACTCCTTCCTTGAAACACCCCCATTCCTCCACCCCTACCTCTACTCTATCCTTCACCACCTTCCACACTTTTCTCAGCTGCTTCTGTAATGCATGCTCATTTTCCTTCTTATTTAAACAGTACTCTAAGCACCTCTCTACCTTCTGGTCTTTTTCTTTCTCCACCTATCCTCCAACCTCACCTTCCAACAAAAAATTATCTAATATTCCCCCACTCTCTCCCCTAAACACATGGCCATCCAGAACTCTTCCTACTCTTTTCCTAGATACCACCCTTCCTTCCACCACCCTCTCCCATGTGTACGTATACTTGACCTTTTCCTAAACACTATATTAGCTATCATTAACTCCCTAAACACATCTCTACCATTAACTCTTCACTATTTTTACCTAGCACTCCACACTTCCCAACCACTCCCTTTATTGGTTCATCTCCTACCCTAGCATTGAAATCTCCCAAAATCAATACATAGACATTCCTCCCAAAACTCTCATTTCAATCTACCCAGACTTCCTTTACACTCTTCAAACTACCAGGCCCATATGCACTTACAAAAACCCAGACCTCCCTTCCTAGTTTCACCTTCATCCACATTAACCTTGAAGAAACCTCCTTGCACTCCACAACATGCTTACCTATCTCCTCACTAGTAGAGCCACCCCTTCCTTCCCTTGTCATCTCCTCACTCCTGACATCCTCACCACTACACTGCCAAACTCAAAAATATCCCTCCCTTTCAACTTAAGACTCAATGCCAACACATCTTCCTTCTCACAAACAATACTGTTTATCTTTTCCCTTTCACTCTCATCTGTACTACACTCATGCACATTAAAAGACACAAACCTAAGGGTTCTGTTTGGAAAATTCCTCCCAGATCATATTTTGCCTTGACTTCTCGTAGGAATGTACCCCTCAGGGTCACAGAGAGCAGGATGTCCCATTATTCGTCTCATTTTAGCCACCTTTATGACCCAAGTGGAAAGACTCTGTGGCAGTATTCTTTCTTCCCTCTACCACAGGGGACAGAGGCACAAATGTAAATATATACTCACTATTAAGAGGGGGCACAGGGATAGCATAATGGAGGGACAGTTGCAGTGTAATAACGTAACATAATTTCTCTATAAGTAGAGAATTCCTTTAACATAATGTGTGACTTTGGTCCATAGGAGCACCCCATATTGTCCCTAAAATATCAGCTGCCTGCTACTGTATAACAACATGCAGCCAATACCCCAGATTGGAATAAACCAGCTTTGGCTGTCAAGCCTTGCGATTGAGGTGCTGTATCATGCTGTATTACAACTTGGGCAGTGAGCAGGGAACTGGGAACAGGTATGGGGGGAAAGGTGGGTGCATGCCATCACTTTGACCTTTGTCACAAGTAGCAAAATCCTCACCTGGTCAGCCAGTGAGCATCCTGTTCTTATATGACATATAACTACAAATGTTACATTTCTTTCACTTTTTTTTTTATACGATGAAAACTATATGGATAAATGAAATATAGAACACACTATCAATCATTTTTAAATATATTTACACCCATTTCCATCTATAAAAATATTTGAATTAACAATCCAAATTGGTAACCTGCAGTCAAAGAACTATCCTAGACTAAACTAATGTTGATTTAGCTCCAAATGGTACCATTACAAAAAGTTCCAAATCCATAGAAAGTAAAACTATCTTGGGCTGCATACAAATTTGGATCATTATGTCAACTATGCAACCAAGCCATACTTTCATCTGACAAGTCATATCCACAATTACAATATACAAGAATCATACAAAAATATCACTATGGTAGTTCCCACAATGAAAACTACTGAGATATTGTTGAACTTTTGCCATTTCATACAAATCCTATGGTAAATCAGTTGGAAGGTGTCAAGATTGACAAAATTTTGAAGTAAAAATAATAAATACTAAACAACTGGTTTCACAATAGAATTTGCTTCTTTAAGTCAATCTAATCCCTTAACTTTTGAGCAGTACTTATGCTTTTATTCTGGAAGAAGGCCATTCTATTCATCTCTGGTGGGTCCCTCTGTTTACAAAAAGGTAGTTCATCTCAATTAATCCCACTACATCATTTTATTCTGGCAACTACCTGGCTATTCAATTCATTCCAAGGCAACCCTTTGGTAAAGAACAACATATAATATTCTATTTTTTGTTATGAAATAGAAGGTATGAGATGAGGACACTTGTGCTTCGCAAATGTGAGAACATTAAGAATTATGAACACAAGTTCTCTATTTACTTTGAAGCACCAGGTCATACCAGCTGTGTCAGAATTCCTACTCAAATTCAACTAGGACCTGTTCCTCTTCCACTGTGTCACCAACTGCCACGTTGACAGACTTGATTTTTCCTGTAGTTGCAGCAACCAAGGAGTTCTGCATCTTCATTGCCTCTGCAAGTAGAATGAACATAAAGTCATTAGGTCTAGAGTGTGTGGTTCAGCATTAATGGTGTACTGCATGACCGGCCTATCCCCTGAGGGACGATACGGCCTCTGTAACCCACCATAGTGGCTTGGTAAGGTTGTATGTATAGGAAGAAGTGCAAGTAAAGTTTTTGGTATGTTGGAATGGCTACGGTTGTGAATGAAGTCTGAAATCACTGAAATCAGCTTAACCATACTAATTAGGTGCTAACATATATATGCAACAGTGGCCTACTGCACCTCTGATATCCACCAGAATAAATAGATTACATAGATACATATACATACATATACCAAGGCTTTTTCCCCCTTACTAGGGAGGTAGCCAAAAAGGAAAAGGCATAAAATCATTCCCACCCATTCCATCCCTGAAAACACTCCACACCCCTCCACCCTCCCTCCCATCTTAGCACCTCCTAGATGACGGGTCATCCCTGCACCCTGTCCACTGCCCTGGGTCAGAAGCAGTGTCGCAAGACACAGCACATCCACAGCAAGGCCGCTTCATTAAATCGACGACCCCCCCCTCTCTGTCCCCCTATATAAAGGAGAGGACGGGGAGAAATCCCTTCGGGCTGCGTCAAAATTTTGCTCACACACACTACCTCACCCCCCATCCCCCGTCCATTCCACCTCATGCATCACAACATCTTCCATATACAACCATTCTCCATTCACCCCTGTCTTCTGTCCTCTCCCGTCCTTCCTCAACAGACATTCCCCTCTTCCCCAAAGCCCCCTTCACCCCATCCATCCATCTCATCCTAGGACGTCCCCTCATGTTCACTCCCTCCACATCTGCCTTCCATACCTCCTTTACTAGTCTTTCTTCACTCATTCTTTCCATGTGTCCAAACCATCCTAATACTCTTTCATCAACCCTATCTCCCAACTCCCTTTCCACCCCTGTTCTCCTCCTCACCTCCTCATTTCTCACTCTATCTAGCCTAGTAACCCCCATCATACTTCTCAGACACTTCATCTCAAACACATTCAAGCTCCTTCTCTCTTCCTCTCTTATGTTCCATGTTTCTGCTCCATACAGTGCTGTTGGTACAATCACTCCTTCATATAGTCTCCTCTTAGCATCCATTCCCAAATTTCTATTCCTCATTACACTTTTTAATCCACCAAGGCATTTACTCGCTTCTCTCAATCTACATTCTACCTCCACCTTTACTCCACCTTTTCCTACCACATTTGCACCCAAGTATCTAAAACTATCCACTTCCTCCAGTTGCTCTCCCTTGATGCTCACTTCCAGATTACTGCCACTTTCACCCCTTGTACATCTCATCACCTTACTTTTACACACATTTATCTTCAGCTTTCTTCTATCACATACTCTCCCAAACTCTGTCACCAACTTCCTCAATCCCTCCTCCAATCCTGCCACAAGCGCAGTGTCGTCCGCAAACAACAGCTGGCTCACCTCCCACTTTTCTCCATTTCCTTTAACCATCTCCAATCCCTGACCCACTACCCTTGCATTTACCTCTCGCACTACTCCATCCATGTATAAGTTGAACAGCCAGGGTGACATAACGCATCCTTGACGAAGTCCCACCTTTACCTCAAACCACTCACTCTCTCCATTTCTAATCCTGACACAAGCTCTACTACTCTCATAAAAACTCTTGACAGCTCCGAGAAGCTTTCCTCCTATCCAGTATATCCGCATAACCTCCCACAGTGCCTTTCTGTCTACCCTGTCATCAGCCTTTTCCAGATCCATAAAGGCCCAAAAAACATCCTTCCCCTTTCCTATAGCTTTCTCACATATCTGTCTTACCACAAAAATCTGATCTACACAACCTCTACCTGTACTAAATCCACACTGTTCCTCACCAAATACTCCCTCTGTTCCTCTCCTAATCCTCTCAATCAAGATCCTCCCATAAGCCTTCCCAACTACACTTAACAAGCTAATCCCTCTGAAACTACTACATTCACACTTGTCCCCTTATCCCTTGTAAAGTGGAACTATACAAGCACTCCTCCGGCACTCTACCTTCTCTCCAGCAAACATTACATAACCTCACCAACCAGTCCACCATCACTGTACCTCCTTTTTTAAGACATTCTGCATGGCATCCATCCAGACCAGGTGCCTTACCTGCTTTCATCATCTTAACTGCTGCCTTCACCTCATCCTTCCTTATTTCTCCTCCATTTTCCTCACTCATCACTCTCATTTTCTTAGCATTTCCCACTGCAGCTATCTTTCCCTCCCTATCCTCCTTCACATTCAGCAACTCCCTAAAATATTCTGCCCATCTTCCCCTTATTGCCTTCTCCTTCATTATCATCTCTCCATCTGCACCTTTTACCTTTTCTTCTCTACTTGATTCGCCTCCTCTTCCTCTCTTAATTTCTTTCCAAAACATCTTTTTATTACTTTCAAAATTTTCTGTCATACTCTTACACCATTTTACATCTGCTCTCCTCTTTGCCTCCTTTACCTTTTTCTTTACTTCTCTTTTCTTTTCTTTGTACCTCTCATATGACTCCCTTGTCCTATTTTGTAACCAATCTGTGTAAGCTCGCTTCTTCTCTTCTACAACCTTCTTCATTTCCTCATCCCACCATTCACTACCCTTTCTTCTATTTCTTCCTGTCCTTCTTGTTCCACACACCATCTTTGTACACTTTGTGATTCCCTCCTTGAACCATCCCCATTCCTCCTCCACACCTACCTCTACTCTATCCTTCACTCCCTCCCACTCCTCCTTCAGCTTCTTCTTGTACTCCTTCTCCTTTTCCTCTTCATTTAAAGAGTTCACTCTAAGCACCTCCCTACCTTTTGTCCCTTTCCTCATTCTCCATCTGTCCTCCACTCTCAACTTACCATCCACCAAATAATGATCTGATATTCCCCCATCCTCTCCCCTTAGCACATGTACATCCTTAACTCTTCCTATCATAATCCTATTTACCACTACATAGTCCATTAAAGCTCTATCTACCACCCTTCCCTCCACCACCCTCTCCCATGTGCACTTATGCTTGACTTTCTTCCGAAACACTGTATTTGCTATCATCAACTCTCTTTCTAGACACATTTCCACCATCAACTCTCCACTACGATTTTTTCCTGGAACTCCACATTTCCCAACCACTCCATCAATTGGATCCTTTCCTACCCTAGTATTAAGGTCTCCCAGTACTATTACATTTACATATACCAAGGGTTTTTCCCCCTTACAAGGGAGGTAGCCAGAGTCAAAAGGCATAAGTCTGCTCCCACTCATTTCATCCCCAGATACTCCATTCCCATTCACCATTCCTTCCTCCTTCTTTTCTTGACTCCTCCTGGATGACAGGTCATCCCTGCATCTTGTCCATTGCCCTGGGTCAGAAGTAATGCAGTAAGACACAACACATCCATATAAATGCATACATATACCAAGGCTTTTTCCCCCTTACAAGGGAGGAAGCCAAAAAGGAAAAGGCATAAAATCATTCCCACCCATTCCATCCCTGAATACACTCCACACCCATCCACCCTCCCTCTTATTTTAGCCAAAAAACAAAGGCATAAAATCCACTCCCACCCATTCCATCCCTAGATACACTCCACTCCCATTCATCCCCCTCCCTCTCTTATCTTGGCTCCTCCTGGATGAAGGGTCATCCCTGCATCTTGCCCACCACCATGGGTCAGAAGCACTGCAGCAAAACAGCACATTCATAGCAAGGCTGCTTCATTTAATCAGCAACCCCCATTCTCCATCCCCTCATACAGAAAAAGAGAGGACAGGGAGAAATCCTTTCATACATATATATACAGTGGCAGTGAAAAGTTTGAGTGCAAAATTACTGGCACCCAAATGTTTTGCTAAACTCAAAACACATGAAAAATACCCATTTCCTATCAAACTTTTGGGTATTTTTCAATGCCAGCATCTGTATTGTTATTTTGGTGAGACAATATGCACCACTTGGCAACTCTGTTTAGTCGCTCCAGGGACAACATGGTGTCAGTTTGTAAACATTTCTCACGTGGACTAGTCTATTTTTTGTGGTGGTCTCTTTTTTTTTGTGCCTCAATATCTCTGTAATGGGAAGTGGTCAAGAGCTGGTAAGAGGCACAATTATTGCTATTATAACCCTCTATAAGGAGGATTATGAGTGTAAAGATATAACCACTCGTGTGGGAATTGGGGTGCAGCAAGTGCAAAAGTGGATCAAGAAATTTTGAGACTGAGGAGGATGCCATTCCTACCCCCAAGCCTCACATTGGTTGGCCAAGGAAGATATCAAATTATACTTCTAAGGTTATTAAGAGGCAGGTGGATAAAGATCCGACACTCACAAGACAGGTAGCCAAAGATTTACAATATTGTAGTTGTGCTAAGGTTCTTCCTCTCTTAATTGCAAAAAACATTTATGATTGCATAGCTTTTTGCAAGAAATATATGGACTAGACCCTAGAAGACTGGGAACAAGTATTGTGGAGTGATGTGTCAATGTTTGTGGTGTCATCAGGCTGGGGTGAGGCACCTCAGGGGATCGGACCCTAATGACCTACACTATACAACTCAAGTGGTGAAACATGCACAAGTGTTACAGTGTATGGGTGCTTTGCTTTTGGTTGAGTTGGCAATTTAACATTTCTTGAACCAAATGAGTGTAAATCAACACAGTTATTTCAAGTTATTGTGTGATAACCTGCCTGAAAGTTTTGAAAAGTGTAAAACAAGCTGGTTTATGCAGGACGAGGCTCCTGCTCACACAGCTCGGTCTATTACCCAGTGGTGTAGATTACTTCAAAAAGTGGCCTGGGAATTCACCAGACCTAAATCCCATAAAGCATGTGTGGCATATCATTAAAAAACAGTTTCAGGATTGTGGCATTTCGACTGTAGCAAAGCTAAAAAGTGGAGTATGTAGGGGATGGAATGGATGGGAGTTGTTTATATGCCTTTTTTTGGGGTGGCTACCTCCTTTGTAAGGGGAAGAAAGCCTTTGGTATATGTATGTACATAGAAAAACTGGCAAGATGCATCCCAGTACATTTAGAGGTCATCCAACTTAAAGGAAAATTGCTTGGCAAATAAGGTACATCATGAGCCATTTAAATGTCTATTTAAACATCACAATTATTTATATTGGTCTCTCATCATTTGTGCCCAAATTTTCTGCTACCACTGTATATATATTATCACAACCCGAGTGATGAAAATTCCTGTAGTGCTTCAGCTGGTTGGGTTACAGATTAAAACCTGCAGAGCCGGCTTGAGCATTTGTGCTTCTGTTCCTATCCTTCAAGTTTTAACTTGCTAAACTCCACCCCCTTTTTGTGGTCCATAAAGGGGCCAAGCATGACTCTCTTACTTCAGATCTAAAACAAATCAGACTCATGGGGTAACCAACCCCCCTCCTGTCTCCAAGGCCTCACATTGCTGCTCGTTTGGTGTACCCTCAGCTACAGTTGTCATTAGTACTATCAGCTGTGAATATCACCATTCTATAATTCCCCAAGTGTGATTGAGCTTATGATGTACTAGTTAGGGAGTTATATATAGCTTAGGATGTACTAGTTAAGGAAAATTATATTTAGTATAGGATGTATAAGGGAAAGTGACATTTTGCATAGGATTTATGTTTATAACCATTAGGAAAATTACAGGATAAGTTGTATGGCTGCTGCACTCAAATGATGAAAGTCAAGATTGTATCAGTACCTTATCCATTATAAATAAATGTTATTTCACTTTTGGTTACCAGTCTTTGGAGAAACCAGTCTAGTGCTAATTTATTCATTGAGAAAGAGCTCACTAAAACCAGTCAACTGTCCTTGCATCTTCTTTTTTTTATTGCATCTTGTGGTGTACTGGCATCTCCTATATTTGCCAAATGATTTGAACTGCTGTCTGATGAGCACCCAATTATTAGCCATCCTCTCACCTATCTCTATCACCCAAAGCACACCCAAGATCATGATATATAGAGAGAAAGAGAGGGGAGAGAAAGAGAGAGGGGAGAGAAAGAGAGGGGGGGAAGGAGAGAGGTGGGGGGAGATCAAAAGCAATTTCTTCTCAACAACAGTCCTACCATGATGTGATGCACTTGGGTATGGGGAATTTAAAAGAGAAGCAAATTATCATACTCACCTATGACACAAACTTCCTGTCCCTCTCCAACCATGTCTCCAACAGAACAAGATACGGACTTCACCAGTCCTGGCATGGGGGAAAGGACTTGCTTGCTCACATCCACCTGTAGGTCATAAAAGTGCATTACTACAACACATCTACCGTATGTTCAGACTCACTCATGCATAAACGACGTCAAGTCTTATTTAACATCTGATGTCCTCTTATAAAGGGGATGATGATGACATTCCCTAGACTGTTTGGCTGAGCAGTTCCATTTCTTTGAGGGATGTCATGGCTGGAACAGGGTTTACACATGTGTTCCTTATAGAGTATATGTTGTGTTGTTGGCATGCATAATTATGTACAATGCAGTCTTCCATATGTTCAACAGTGTGGGGTGAAGTGTTACATCCTGGACATTGATCTGTGATGCCATCATTCATCTGCCTGTTAAATTAGGGTAGCTAAATGGTGGCTGCATCGCAACCTGGTCAGGTGGACTCTGTCCTCTTAGGTGAGAGAGGATTCATAGGGATAGATGTCATGGAGTAGTATGTTGTCTTTCAGTCTACTGATGGAGCAGTGAGTGATATGATTATAGATATGCTTCTGGTGGCAGGTATCTGGTGGTTGTGAAAGAAGAGAATAGAGTTTTTGTGTGTGATATAGGTATTTGGGTCTTGTTTTGATGTTTCTTGGTGTGTGTGGGTGCTTTGCCATGTAGTGTTGTGGGTGGGATATGTTTGTAGAGGCTGCAGCAAGTGTTTGTGTGCCTCTTATGTCAAGGTGATCCTTGTCGTTGAGGACTTTCCTTTTATGGTGTAGATGGTCTGTAGGTGTTGTATTTATGCATCTTGTAATCATCTTTAAGACTTTGTTTTGTATAGTCTGCAGGGTGTTGTGGTGTGTCGCAATGAAGTTTGAGGCCCATGTAGGACTAGCACAATTCAAAACTGAGCATATATATGGTTTGTATACTGTAATGGTAATTTCTTTGTTTTGTCCAAATATTGTACCTGCAAGTGATTTATGCCCACTGAGTCTAGGAGTGCATTTTGTCTTCATGTTTGTGGTCTGTTCTTTGAATAGTGTGGATGTATCATATGTTATGCCAAGAATCTTGGGTGGGTGTGTTTATGGTATGAGGGTGCTGTTAATAAAAAGGCATGGTATGTATTTGTGCTAAGATGAAAGGGAGGGTGGAGGGGTGTGGAGTGTATTCAGGGATGAAATGGGTGGGAATGATTTTATGCCCTTTCCTTTTTGGCTACCTCCCTTGTAAGGGGGAAAAAGCCTTGGTATATGTATGTATGTATTTGTGTTCTGATATCCAGTTGATGAGAGGTGTGGATGTGGATAAAGGGGAGGAGGCCTTTGGTATATAAATAGATCCTTGGTGAAGAAGAAAAAACACTATACATTAAAAAGTGTATTGAGAAATGGATTTAGTTCTGTCAAAATGCTGACTGGATTTCCACAGTATCGGTTTCTTTTTTTTTCCTTGTCAATGATTTCACTACAGCCTCTTGTTTTCTATCCATAGGAAATACAAGGGAGGGGATAGATTTACTTGTGGGGAAGTGTGCAATTGTTGGCCCTCAATGAGTCTAAACCTAGAATTTTCTTAATATTATGCCACACTCCTTATATGGGGGAAAAGGCTCTTTGGTATACATGTATATACATATACAGTAAGTCCTCGTTATACGGTACATATGCGTTCCTGAAAACCTTACCGCAAATTGAAATTACCGAATACCGAACCCATTATAACATGTAATAATAGGATATGGCAGACGTACCTTCTCCCTGCTCTTTCCTCTTCAAAATATCTAGCGGATACCGTATCTGTGAATTTTTCTTACCGTAAATAGAATCGAGGGTAGTAATTACCAAATACTGTAACTGTGAATTTACTGGATAAAGAATTACCATATAAGGAGGACTCACTGTATATGCTTGTCAATCTGTTGCCCCATCTCTTTTGCATCAGACTTACGGCCCTTAGGGCACTGGACACATTCCATGGATCAGCCCACAAGTCAATGATTGAATTGAATTGAATTGAATTTTATTCGGATACAATCATACATACAATAAGTACAATACATACAAGACTCATTATTATACACAGTATATATAATTGTACATCCGAGGATGGCACAGAAAGTCAAAAGACTTATTTCCACTGTGGTCCTCATATTACAATTAGGAAAGGATTATCATAGAAAAGCAAGGTTATACGAAGTGTAAATTAGGATTATAAGAAGTGTAAATTAAACATATAAACTATTTTCTTAAGAGAGAACAGTGTCAATGAGGCAAACTTTCGCACAGACCCTACATCAATGGAGGGAAGATGGATCCCTGAAAGCTCATTGTCCCAATTGTGGAACTACCAATGCCCCCTCATCTCATCCCACCCCCACTTCCCACTGGTGGGACATACAGTTCATAGATCACTAAAGCCGCAAGTGCGAGTGAAGCAGGTGGATACCTGTGATGCCAAATATACAATGATTTTTATTGATTCCTCAACTGGGCCACAACCACCAGATGCAAAAAAATAAATTACTTTTATGCACTTTTTAATGATATGCTCAATATTTTTTTTTTTTTGGCAAACAGTGTATATATACCAAATGCCCTTTTCTCCTTCATAAATACACATTACATGGAGCAAGAGCTGAGGCATGTTCACTAACTGAAGCAAACTTACAATTATTATAAAAATCAACATGATACAATACCCTATTCAAATTAAAGTCTTTGATCATATACCTTAGGCTTCTCTGGCATCTTGTCCAAGTAAGATGAGGCTGTTTTTGACATGACCCTTGCCTGGAAAGCTGTACCCTTGTATCTGCAAATCAAATGCAAATGATATAACTACTGTAACTTCCATTAATAAGAGATTATTCAAATTATGGCAGCTTTTATCATCACCAGTTACTACTGAGCTCACCTCACTCTCATCTGACCACTGTGACCCAGCTTAATGAGCTGCAATGTCTCTGCTGAGCCACCAAGATTGGCCTCAATCAATGCAGATGCTAAGTCAAAGTCACCACCAACTTCTAAGCTGTCTTCACCAACTGTAACCTGAAAGTCAAAACAAAAACGCATATGAAACAAGATATGGAGAATACATTTGTGGAGGCTGAGAGAACAGATGGAGGTATGGTGTAAGTGGGAGGACAAAAGTGAAAGCAAAGATAACATTGGGGAATGGCTATGTGAAAATAATGTTGTATGGAAATGAGCTATGGAACAACATACCAAAAGAACCTTATATTGGAGAAAAGGACTGTATGGTGGCCACTGCAGTTACCATTAGCAGTCAACTGAAAGAGAGACCTGAGGCATTGGATTGAATGACTGAGAGCATTTGATCAATCAGTCAATCTGTAGTTCTGTTTTTTGCTTACAAAAGGGCAGTCCCCTGTGGTATCCAGCCATGGCCACCTGGTTGTCTTGTAAATCCCTCCAAGAAAAAACTTTGTACTGCTGTCTGAATTGGGTACAGAATATTCTGTACAGTGACTGCATCTTAAGTATTTAATATATGTTATCTCCCTGTCTGGGGTATTGGCTGCATGTTATTATGGGGTTCAAAAAGAAACAAAATAACTACAGGCCTATAAGCTTGACTTCAATCATAGGAAAAATGATGAAAACTATCATCAGATGCTATCGAACATCATTTAGAAAGTAAACACATACATATACCAAAGGCTCTTTTCCCCCTTACATGGGAGGTAGCCAAAAGACAAGGCATAGAAACTACTCCCACCCATTCCATCCCCTACATACTCCACTCCCCTCTACCCTCCTCTCTCCCTCTTATCTTGGCACCTCCTGGATGACGGGTCATCCCTGCATCTTGTCCACTCCCCTAGGTCAGAAGCAGTGTCCCAAGACACACCACATCCACAGCAAGGCCACTTCATTAATTCGGTGACCCTCCTCTCTGTCCCTTCATGCAGAAAAGGAGAAGACAAGTAGAAATCCCTTCAGGCTACATCAATCTATTTCTCATACATACTACCTCACCCCCCATCACCCACCCACTCCCCCTCATGCATCACAGCATTATCCATACACCTTTCTCCATTCACCCCTATCTTCTGTCCTCTCCCATCCTTCCTCAACAGACATTCCCCTCCTTCACAATGCCCCTTTTACCCCATCCATCCATCTCATCCTAGGTTGCCCCCGCATGTTCATTCCTTCCACACCTCTTTTACTAATCTTTCTTCACTCATTCTTTCCATGTGTCCAAACCATCCTAATACTCTTTCATCAACCCTATCTCCCAACTCCCTTTCCACCCCTGTTCTCCTTCTCACCTCCTCATTTCTCACTCTATCTAGCCTAGTAACCCCTATCATACTTCTCAGGCATTTCATCTCAAACACATTCAAACTCCTTTCCTCTTCCTCTCTTATGTTCCATGTTTCTGCCCTGTACAGTGCTGTTGGCACAATCACTCCTTCATATAACCTCCTCTTAGCATCCATTCCCAGATGTCTATTTCTCATTACACTTTTTAATCCACCAAGGCATTTACTTGCTTCTCTCACTCTACTTTCTACCTCTATCTCCACTCCTCCCTTTCCCGCCACATTCACACCCAAGTATCCAAAACCATCCACTTCCTCCAGTTGCCCTCCCATAATAGTCACTTCCAGTCTGCTGCTACTTTCTCCCCTTGTACATCTCATAACTTTACTTTTACCCATATTTATCTTCAACTTCCTTCTTTCGCACACCTTTTCAAACTCTGTCACTAACTTCCTCAATCCCTCCTCTGATCCTGCTACAAGTGCAGTGTCGTCAGCAAACAACAACTGGCTTATCTCCCACTTTTCTCCATTTTCTTTAACCATCTCCAACCCCTGGCCCACTATCCTTGCTTTCACCTCTTGCACCATCCCAACCATGTATAAATTGAACAGCCAGGGCGACATAACACATCCCTGATAAAGTCCTACCTTTACCTTAAACCACTCACTCTCTCCATTTCTAATCCTAACACAAGCTCCACTACTCTCATAAAACCTCTTGACTGCTCTTAAAAGCTTTCCTCCTATCCCATATATCTGCAAAACTTCCCACAGTGGCTTCCTGTCTACCCTGTCATAAGCCTTTTCCAGATCCATAAAGGCCCAAAAAACATCCTTACCTTTTCCTATTGCTTTCTCACATATCTGTCTTACCACAAAAATCTGATCTACACAACCCCTACCTGTCCTAAACCCACACTGTTCCTTACCAATTACTCCCTCTATTCCTCTCCTAACCCACAAAATCAAGACCCTCCCATAAGCCTTCCCAACTACACTTAAGAAGCTGATTCCTCTGAAACTACTACACTCACACTTCTCCCCTTTTCCATTGTAAAGTGGAACTATTAAGGCACTCCTCCAGTCTTATGGCACTCTACCCTCTCTCAAACAAACATTAAATAACCTCACCAGCTAGTCCACCATCACTCTACCTCCTTTTTTCAGACATTCTGCATGGTATCCATCCAACCCAGGTGTTTTACCTGCTCTCATCATCTTAAGAGCTGCCTTCACTTCATCTTTCCTTATTCATCATGGTCATTTTCTTAGCCCTTCCCACTGCAACTACCTTTCCCTCCCTTTCCTTCACATTTGGCAACTCCCTAAAATACTTTGCCCACCTTCCTCTCACTGCCTTCTCTTCCATTATCATCTCTCCATCTGCACCTTTTACCTTTTCTTCTCTACTTGATTCACCTCCTCTTCCTCTTTTGATTTCTTTCCAAAACATTATTTTTTTTTAATACTTTAAAAAAAAATTCATAATGTTACCCCATTTCACATTTGCTCGCCTCTTTGGCTCCTTTATCTTAGGCTTTACTTCTCTTCTCTTTACTTTGTACCTCTCATATGATTCCCTCGCCCTAATTTGTAACCAATCTATGAATGCCTGCTTCTTCTCTTCTACACCCTTCTTTACTTCATCATCCCACCACTCACTATCCTTCCTTCTATTTCCTCCCATCCTCCTTGTTTTACACACCATCTTTGCACACCTTATTACTCCCTCCTTGAATGATAGCCAGCATGGATTCAGACAGAAATATTCTTGCGTGATTAACCTACTCAAATTCTACAACAGTCACCTCGAATTATTACAAAAGAAACATACATACATATACCAAGGCTTTTTCCCCCTTACAAGGGAGGTAGCCAAAAAGGAAAAGGCATAAATCATTCCCACCCATTCCATCCCTAAATACACTCCACTCCCCTCCACCCTCCCTCCCATCTTAGTACCTCCTGGATGACGGGTCATCCCTGCACCTTGTCCACTGCCCTGGGTCAGAAGCAGTGTCGCAAGTCATAGCACATCCACAGCAAGGCCGCTTCATTAAATTGGCGACCCCCCTCTCCGTCCATCCATGCATAAAAGGAGAAGACGGGGAGAAATCCCTTCGGGCTGCGTCAAATTTTGCTCACACATACTCCCTCACCCTCCATTCCCCCACCCATTTCACCTCATGCATCACTACACTCATCCATATACAACCATTCTCCATTCACCTCTGTCTTCTGTCCTCTCCCGTCCTTCCTCAACAGACATTTCCCTCTTCCCCAAAGCCCCCTTCACCCCATCCATCCATCTCATCCTAGGACGTCCCCTCATGTTCACTCCCTCCACATCTGCCTTCCATACCTCTTTTACCTGTCTTTCTTCACTCATTCTTTCCATGTGTCCAAACTATCCTAATACTCTTTCAAAAGAAACAATATAGATTTAATATATTTAGACTTTGCAAAAGCTTTTGATACGGTCCCCCACGAAAGGCTACTTACTAAATTAGCTTCACACAGAGTAAGTGGCAGCCTATTAAGTTGGACTAGAAATTGGTTAAATGATCGAAAACAGAGTTGTTCTAAATGGCAAAACTTCTAGATGGAAAAACATTACAAGTGGAGTTCCTCAGGGTTCCGTTCTTGGGCCACTTCTATTTATAGTATATATAAATGATACAGACCACAGACATCTTTTGAGACCATGGACTCTTTTGTCTTCAAATTTGCTGATGCAGAATGGCAATTGATCACTTAAATCAATTAGATATTCAAGAAGATTTAGATAAATCACAGCAATGGTTTGAAAAGTGGCTAATGAAATTTAACACAAGTAAATGATAGGTTATGCACATAGGTAAAAATAACAGTATGATTACAAGTTATTTGGAAATTCGTTAACAAAAGTGGATAGTGAAAAGGATCTTGGTGTAATTATCAGTATTGATCTCAAATCATCTAAACAGTGTATTTCAGCCTCTGAGAAAGCAAATAAGATTCTAGAACTGATTGCACAATCTTTTGACTCCCAAAGTCCATCTCTAATTAACAAGCTATATAAATAATTAATTTGTCCACATTTGGAATATACTGTTTCTGTATGGTCACTGAATCTCATTAACCCGTTGCGGCCGATCGCGGTAAAATAAAATGTCACGCCAGAGACGACGGGGTAGGTGAAATTTTTTTTTTTCTCTGTTTATGGGCTAAATCAACTCATTTGGGTCTAAATAGTAAGAAAAACATCAATAGACAAGTCACCTTGGCGTATTTTGGTGGTAGGGAGCAACCTATGAGACGACGGGGTAGGTGAAAAAAAAAATTCTGTTTATGGACTAAATCAACTCATTTACACACTAAAACATTTCTATAGTGTGGTACTCTGTGATCTTCTTCCGTATGCCTCCGCCGTACTGAACCTCGTCAGAGGAAAAATTAACGTGGATGCCAGGGAACAAGGATGCATCCTCCTCCATTTCTTCCCTGAACAATGTCTGTGCGTGCGCGGTGGGTCGGTAATTATCGTCCACAGAATCACTATCACCAGAACCACTAGTGTCACTGTCACTTAGTAGGGCACTTTCATCTAAAACAGCCCGAATTTTGGCTGATGTGTCCAAAATAGCACGTGATTTCCGCGGCATTTTCGCTAATGGGGTCGAGCGAGTACGCACAAAATAGAGGTCAGGGGTCAACTGGTGAGGGTGCGTGGGTCGCGCCGTGGGTGGTCGGGGTGCGCGCGCAGACACTGTGCGTGGGTATAACACATGCCAATGTGCCATACTATTCATATTTTACCCAAACAAGTCATAACTCTTGCTAATTTCGTATTTTAAAACGTGACGGATTATTACGTCAATCGTCGCTCGTTCGGCTTTTTATTCTGAGGCGCGGAAAATACATCCTCCATGTTTACCGTAAAATTGAACCAGTTTAGGAAACTGGCAACTCAATCAGGCTCCTTCCCTGGGAAGATCCATCACTCCTCTATCACGTGACACCCGGTAGAAGCTCAGGGGGCGGGTATTTCAAAAGTTACATAGCAACAAATGAAAGCCACTTACGCGACGGATCATTACGTCGATCGTCACAGCGGTAACCTTTTAGGTGACGTAATATTACGTCGGTCGTACACAACGGGTTAAAGACATTGACAGATTGGAAAAAGTACAACGGTGAGCCACAAAACCGATTCCAAATATACAAAATAAATTGTACGAAAATCGACTGTAACATATGAATCCATTTTCCCTACAAAAGCGTAGACTCGAGAGGTGACTTGATACAGGTCTTTAAGATTCTAAAGGGAACTGACATCAAAAGTGACAATTTTTACACTGAATGAAAATCTAACAAGAAATAATGGTCTCAAATTGTCTGGAAATAGATTTAATTTAGAAGTGGGTAGAAACAACTTTGCCAACTGTGTAGTTAATGAATGTATTTGTTTATTTGTTTGTTATTATTTGTCTGTTTATTATTTGCTTGATTTTCATTTATTATTATTCATATGTCAATTTATTATTATCATTTACTATTTACCAGTTTCTTTATTCTTTAACTATACCTATGCATTTATTTATTATAATTTACTGTAATTTTTAATCTATTTTTATTTTTTCTATTATCATTATTACATGTATTTTTTCGCACCTGACCTAGTTATGGACCAAAAGGTGTCCTGTCGGCATGCTCTGCCTTTGTAATCCTTTGTAAGTTGCTCAGTAGCATGCAGCTGACACTTCAAGATCTAAATGGTGTGCTCATACCAGAGCCACACATCATTTTGTCTGTAATAGAAATAATGCTACTTTATTATGCTGCAACTGTTTCTCAGTTATGCCTCCCCCTCACTCTTTAATACTGTCCTGTACCACTTCTGTGAATATTCATTTCCTTTTTTTCGCTGAACCCTCTGGTAGGGGAGAAGAATACTGCCACCAAATGTTCTCATTTGAGTTGTACAAGGCAACAAAAATGGGATGAAAATGGGACTTGGCATCCTACTGTAGCCCCAAAGAGGACATTCCTTAAATAAGCAAAGGCATAAGAAGGTTTGGGAGGAGTTTTCCAATCAGAAAAGAGAAGAGAAGTAAAGCACAAGGTAAAGGAGGCAAAGAGGAGAGCAGATGTGAAATGGGGGAAGAGTATGACAGAAATTGTTGAAAGTAATAAAAAGATGTTTTGGAGGGAAATTAAGAGAGGAAGAGGAGGCAAATCAAGTAGAGAGAAAAGATAAAAGATGCAGATGGAGAGATGATAATGGAAGTGACAGCAGCAAGAGGAAGATGGGGAGAGTATTTTTGGGAGTTGCTAAATGTGAAGGAAGATAGGGAGGGAAAGGTAGTTGCGAGTGGTTTGAGGTAAAGGTGGAACTTTGCCAGGGATGTGTTAAGTTGCCTTGGCTGTTCAATTCATACATGGTGTGAGAGGTAAACACAAGGGTAATGGGTTGGGTATTGGAAATGGTTAAAGGAAATAGGGCAGTGGACAAGGTGCAGGGATGACCCGTCATTCAGGAGGTGCTAAGATAAGAGGGAGGGTGGAGGGGTGTGGAGTGTATTCAGGGATGGAATGGGTAGGAATGATTTTATGCCTTTTTCTTTTTGGCTACCCCCCTTGTAAGGGGGAAAAAGCCTTGGTATATGTATGTGTGTATGTAAAGGAAATAGAGAGAAATGGGAGATAAACCAGTTGTTGTTTGCTGATGACACTGCACTTGTAGCAAGATCAGAGGAGGGATTAAGGTAGTGACAGAGTTTGGGAAGGTGTGCAAAAGAATGAAGTTTAAGATAAATGTGGGTAAAAGTAAGGTGATGAGATGTCCAAGGGGATAATGTGGCAGCAAATTGGAAGGGAGACTGGAGAAAGTGGATAGTTTTAGATACTTGGGTGCGAACGTGGCAGAAAAGGGAGTGAAGGTAGAATGTAGATTGACAGAACCAAGTAAATGCTTTGGGGGATTAGAAAAAGTAGTGGGAATGGATGCTAATAGGAGACTGGAGTAATTGTGCCAACAACACTGTATGTGGCAGAAGCATAGAACATAAAGGGGAAGAGAGGAAGAGTTTAAATGTATTTGAGATAAAATGCCTGAGAAGGATGGTAGGGGCTACTAGGCTGGATAGAGTGAGAAATGAGGAGGTGAGGAGGAAAACTGGGGTGGAAAGGAAGTTGGGAGATAGTTGATGAAAGATTATTGAGATGGTTTGGACACATGGAAAGAATGAGTGAATAAAGATTAGTAAAAGAGGTTTGGAAAACAGAGGTGGAAGGAATGAACATGATGGGGTGACCAAGGATGAGATGGATGGATGGAGTAAAAGGGGCATTGGGAAAGAGGGGAATGTCTGTTGAAGATGGAAGAAGACAGAAGATAGGGATGAGTGGAGAATAGTTGTGTATGGATTATGCTGTGATGCATGGAAGGGAGTGGATTAGGTATGGGGGAATATGTGTGAATGATATTTTGACACAGCCCAAAGGTATTTCTCCCCTTCTCTTTTTCTGCATGAGGCGGCACAGAGGGGGGTCACCAATTAAATTAAGTGACCTTGCTGTGTATGTGCTGTGTCTTGCTATATTGCTTCTGACCCAGGGCAGTGGGAGAGATGCAGGGATGACCTGTCATCTAGGAGGAGCCAAAATAAGATGGAGGGAGGGGAGTGAATGGGAGTGGAGTGTGTGGGGATGGAATGAGTTGGAGTGGATTTTATGCCTTTGTTTTTGGCTACCTCCCTTGTAAAGGGGAAAAAGTAGTTATGTATGTATGAAGCCAATTTTGTGTTAATATTGTTTTAGTGCTGAATGGGTAGAGGGAATCACCATCCTACTTCCATGAATTGGGAAGTGAGAAACCCCGGTAGGACAAGCCCTGTCAGTTGTGGCAAGCTGCTGTTTTTTCTTTTAGGCCGACATTTGGATTGCCTCCTTGCCTGGTCAGGGCTGCTGGGAACCAAAACAGGAAGCACGCAGAAGGTCCCAGGAATTGAACTCACAATAATTGCTCATAAATTCAATACAGGCTACCATGTCAAAAGTTATTGAATAGTAGGGAATGTGCAATGGTGATTCACCATGGCCTTGGATCACATGTTGGGGTCATGACTGATAGCTACTACTGCTCCAGAAGAGTTAAAGCTCACATGTGGGCCAATTTATGGATAATGCTGTGAGACCTTATACACACAAACACACACACACACTTTGGAAAGAGTAAAAAAAAAAAAAAAAAAAAAAAAAAAAAAAAAAAAAAAAAAAAAAAAAAAAAAAAAAAAAAAAAAAAAAAAAAAAAAAATTAACACACTCTATAAAATTGGTGAAAAGGAAGTAAAGAAAGTGGGATCTGAAAAAGATCTGGGGGTGATCATCACAAAAGATATGTCCCCTGACAAACATATAAATAAAATTGTTGGCTAAACCTAAAACATGCAAAGATCAATAAAAGTAGCTTTTAGTTACTGGGATGAAGAAATGGTAAAGAAAATACTAGTCACACTGATATGACCTAAATTAGAGTATGCAGCGACACTATGGTCACCCAGTACTAAAAAGAATACAAGGAAAATTGAGATAATCTAGAGAGCAACTATGAAGATGGTCAAAACACTATAAAAAATGTCATATGAAGAAAGGTTGTCAAAATTAGAATTACCGAAAGAGAGAGACAGAGAGAGAGAAAAAAAAAATCCACAAAGTGGTATGGAACATACTAGACAATATAATAGTGTGTACAAAAACAATACAAGAATTTTAGAAGAAATTGGATATGGCAAGATACAGAGATGGGACACCACAAGCATAGCTCCCCTTCCCGTAATATAAAACTAGGTAAATACACACACACGTTAACATCTCTATATTCAATGTAACTGCATCTCCCTTTGATGCCTAGCATGCATATGTGTGCAGGCACTCATATGCTACAACGTGGTGCTGTTGATAACGTCTAGCATCTCCCTAGGGACGGTTCATTGTTTCAAAGCGACCTTTCTGACAATGCCTTTCATCGACAATAGATTCTCTGCATCTCAGGTCATGCCCTCTACCTTAGACAATGGCCCCACTGCATCTTGGGTCAGCCACCTGCTCTCACACAAAAGGATCTCTACTGGTGCCTCTCCAGGTCGGACCAAACCTTCCAAATATTCCTATGATATGGCAACTGTACACATGTATATATTATGTTTCTGGCAACCCTCCCGAGTTTTGCTTGGAGCTTACCATGTATTTGTAAGTCAGAACTAAACCTGGAACATTAAAGCCAACAACTCCAATGAGTTTACTTCACCACCAATTCCCAATTTGAACTCAGACAGATGAATGAGCAGTCAAAAGTAGTACCATTGCATTGCTGAGCCATGTAATGGGTAGGGAATGGAAAAAGTGAGCAGTTTGATTGAAGGTAGGGCTGTACCAAAGTGGTGCAATGTCACAATGGTTGCTCAATGTGTACATGGATGGGGTGGTGAGGGATGTAAATGTGAGGGTGCCCTGCAGGGTTTTGGAACTAGTTATTGAGTGTGGGGTTAAGTGGAAGGTAAGCCAGTTGCTTTTGTTTAAAGAAGACACTTGACAGTATGTATGCAAGATGGATTTTATTTATTTTCTTTTAAAAGGATGTTAGATTCTAACTATAAAAGAATACTGCATGAGTCTGGTCAATAATGGTGTCATTAAGTCCTATAATAATGACAGGGTAAAACTTAAGTAATCAACACCCTCTATTTGGGAGGGGTTAAGGGAGTGAGATGATGAGGTAGGCAAAACAGAAAGGTGAAGAGACTGAATTAGGGGTTGGAGGAGGAGGAGGAGGAGAAGGAAAAACTCGACTTAGAGAGAGGGATATAGACAGAGATATAAAAAGAGACAGAGAAAATTCATAAACATGTAGCCATATCTACTATATATACTGGAAATGTTAAACATAAAGAAAATACACTGTGGTGGCAGATATCTGTCTTTGAATTTATTTGTACCCACCTTGAAATTGTTTCCAACTTTTTCCACAGTACATTCAACCTTATCTCCAGCTACTTGCACTGTCACATTCCACTCATTTAAGGGTCTTCTGGTGCCCAAAGGATCACTATTGCTTAATATTTGACGAGACCTGAAGTCATTCTTTGCATTTATCACAGCCAAAATGGAGACCAGTTCCAGCTGAAAATTACAACCATAAAATTAATTCAATGTATTGTACACAACACATACAAGCTCTACCAACAGCAGAACCTTTTATGTTCATCCTGTAGGATGTGAAGGTTTTTGGTTTAGGTCTGTGGTTGGGAACCTGCAACTCTTTCAGGACACTTGTGTGGCTTCAGAAGCTTCTTACAAAATAATTTTTCCTCATTCATTCTTTCCATGTGTCCGAACCATCCCAATAATCTTTCATCAACCTTACCTGCCATCTCCTTTTCCACCCCAGCTCTCCTCTTCACCTCCTCATTTCTCACTTTATCCAACCTTGTAACTCCTACCACACTTCTCAGACACTACATCTCAAATGCATTAAAACTTTTCCTCTCCGCTTCTCTTAAATTCCAAGTCTCTGTCCCATGCAGTGCCATATGCACAATCGCTCCTTCATATGATCTCCTCTTTACATTCATTCGCAAATGCCTATTTCTCATGAAACTTTTTAATCCCCTAAGGCATTTACTTACTTTTCTCAGTCTAAAATGTATTTCCACTTCTACTCCTCCCTTTCCTGCCACATGTGACCCAAGCTATCTACTTCTCCAGCCTTTCTCCTAAAACTTGCTTCCAACTTACTGCCATCCTCTCCCCTTGTGCATCTCATAACCTTTTATCCACACATACCTTCAACTTTGTCCTATTGCATATCTTTCCATACTCAGTCACCCTCTGACCCTGCCACAAGTACAAAGTTGTTGGCAAACAACAACTGTTTGAAGAAGGGAGGTACAGTAACAGTGGAGTGATTTGTGAGGTTGTTTAATGTGTGTCTACAGGAAGGCAGAGTGCTGGAGGACTGGAGGAGTGCCTGTATAGTTCGGCTTTACAAGGGAAATGGGGACAAATATAAGTGTAGTAGTTTCAAAGTGATTAATTTGTTGAGTATAGTTGGGAAGGCTTATGGGAGGGTTTTTACTGACAGGATTATGAGAGGAATAGGGATTGGTGAGGAGTAATGTGGGTTTAGGAAAGGTAGGGGTTGTGTGGATCAGATTTCTGTCGTAAGGCAGATATATGAGAAAGCTTTAGCAAAAGGTAAGGATGTTTTTTGAGCCTTTATGGATTTGGAAAAGGCTTATGACTGGGTAGACAGAAAGGCACTGTGAGAGGTTTTGCAGATATAAAGGACTGGGAGAAATATGTTAAGGGCAGTCAAGAGTTTTTATGAGAGTAGTAGAGCCTGAGTTTGAATGGGAAATTGAGAGAGCAAGTGGTTTGAGGTAAAGGTGGGGCTGCATCAGGGATGTGTCACGTTGCAATAGCTGTTCAATGGTTTAAGAAAATGGAGAAAAAAAAGGAGGTGAGCCAGATGTAACAATAATATTAATAATAATAATAATAATGATAATAATAACAATAATAAATATTAATCTTCAACTTTATGCATGACCCTTTGGACTCACCTTCTCTCTAGGAGACAGCATCTTCCCCTTGAAACCTTCTGGATAAACTTCTGGCAAGTAGTTTGTAGTTATGTTACCATTAACAAACCTTTCTTCTGTCAAGATATCACGTAGTAGAGGAATATTATGTGTAACACCTGAAAAGATTAGATAAGAACTAAGAAATTATATTCACAAAGAGAGAAAATGAAAAAAGAAGAAAAGGCAGGTGAGAGCGTGACATACATGGCAGTGTGGACATATGCAGTACTGTACAATGAAATGTACTTGCTTTACATTTCATACTCTATTCTCTTTCTAAGACTATTGAGTAATATCACTAACCTAACCAATATGTCAATGAGCCTTCCTTTCTACTACTCTCCTTAAATCTCCTCCTTACCACCTCTAAGACCTAATTTCTTTGATGTGAAATTGTCCTCGGTGGGAGTGGACTGAGTGGGAGAGGCTGTGTGTCTTTGACTTGGCTATTTTCCTTATAAGGAAGAAGCCCATGGTATGTATAGATATCTAGAAATTGTCTTCATCAATAGAAACAATGGTTATTGTCAACAAAATAATACATGCATACATATAGCAAGGCTTTTTCCTCATTACAAGGGAGGTAGCCAAAAAGAAAAAGGCATGAAAACCATTCCCACCTATTCCATCTCTAAATACACTCCACTCCACCCTCCCTCTTATCTTGGCACCTCCTGGATGATGGGTCATCCCTGCACCTTGTCCACTGCCTTGGGTCAGAGGCAGTGTCGCAAGACACAGCACATCCATAGCAAGGCCGCTTCATTGAATGGAGAATGGTTGTATATGGATGATGTTGTGATGCATGATGTGGAATGGGTAGGGGTATGGGGGGTGAGGTAGTATGTGTGAAGAAAATTTGATGCAGCCCATTTATACATACATACATACATATACCAAGGCTTTTTCCCCCTTACAAGGGAGGTAGCCAAAAAGGAAAAGGCATAAAATCATTCCCACCCATTCCATCCCTGAATACACTCCACACCCCTCCACCCTCCCTCTTATCTTAGCACCTCCTGGATGACGGGTCATCCCTGCACCTTGTCCACTGCCCTGGGTCAGAAGCAGTGTCGCAAGACACAGCACATCCACAGCAAGGCCGCTTCATTAAATCGGCGACCCCCCCTCTCTGTCCCCCCATGGATAAAAGGAGAAGACGGGGAGAAATCCCTTCGGGCTGTGTCAAATTTTGCTCACACATACTACCTCACCCCCCCATCCCACCTCATGCATCACATCATCAATATACAACCATTCTCCAATGCCAATTACTCATGAAAAAATTCATTTATGCCAGAGATATATCTTCACTCATAGAGGAATGTTGAGCCAATTCTTTATTTTTCCAGTACCTACTTGGATCTATCCTTTAAAACTCCTAAGTCCCCACCGCTTCATTTTCTTATGCTCCAGTAGTGGGGGATAAAGATGCCATGATCATGTTCCCATGTGTCACAGAAAATGACTGAATGGGGGAGAAAAAGGGAAATATGAATCCTACCTTGATGCTATGATGCATGTGGGGGAGTGGGTGGGGGATGGGGGGTGAGGAAATATATATGAGAAAAATTTGATACAGCCCGAAGGGATTTCTCCCCGTCTTCTCCTTTTCTACATGAGGGGACAGAGAGGGGGAGGTCGCCGAATTTATGAAGTTATGAAGTGGCCTTGCTGTGGATGTGCTGTCTTGCAACACTGCTTCTGACCCAGGGCAGTGAACAGGATCCAGGGATGACCCATCATCCAGGAGGTGCCAAGATAAGAGGGAGGGAGGAGGGTGGAGGGGAGTGGGATATATAGGAAATGGAATGGGTGGGAGTGGTTTCTATGCCTTTTTCTTTTTGGCTACCCCCATGTAAGGGGGAAAAAGCCTTTGGTATATGTATGTATGTATTTTGGAATTTCTCCTGAGAAGAGTCAAAGAAAAAGATCTGGGAGGAAGACCCTAACCTGACCCCAAGTAAATGGGTCTTTGAATGTGTATGGAGGTGGAGGCAGAAAAAGCAACTAGAAGAACAACTGTTTGTGAGAGGATAGTGTTGCAATCAAGTGAAAAATGAAAAGGTAAAGGGGAGTTTGAGTTTGTGAGTGTGGTAGGCATGGTGTTAGAAGTGAAGAGAAGGTGGAGAAGAGTGGCTCTGCTGGTGTTTGTATGGTTCTCTTTTTCTGAAAGAGGGGATGGAGAGCAGGGGTTGGCAATTAAATGAAGCAGCCTTGCTGTGGATGTAATTGAAAGTGCACAAAATTGGGAGGAAGGACAGAGAGAAAGACACCCCCCCCCATAAAAGAAATAATTGTGACACAGAAGGAAATAAGGGACCAAATAAAAAACCTTTGTCAGAAAATCACACGGTCTAGATGGAACTGCGGACTGGATATTAAAAGAATGTATACATGAACTAACAGACAAAATATATAAGATAACTGATTAATCACTCAATGCAAATATTGTACCAAGGAGGGGACGAGGAAAATCCAACTATAGACCAGTCTCCTTTACAAGCACAATAGCAAAAATATGTGAAAAAGTTATCAAAAGTAGATGGATTAAATTTTTTCTCCCTTATGTTCCATGTTTCTACCCATATAGAGCTGTCGGTACAACCACCCTTCTTACAATCTTCTCTTAGCATCCATTCCCAAATGCCTATTTCTCATTACACTTTTTTTTA
Organism: Oratosquilla oratoria; assembly: GCF_046742065.1. Lineage (NCBI taxonomy): Eukaryota > Metazoa > Arthropoda > Malacostraca > Stomatopoda > Squillidae > Oratosquilla > Oratosquilla oratoria. The sequence continues at coordinate 17,743,402 of NC_134813.1, forward strand.
TCAACTAAAGCAAACCTTAAGGTTCTGGTTGAAAAACTCCTCCCAAATCCTCTTATGCCTTTGCATTTTTCAGGAATGTCCCCTTTGGGGCTACAAAGAGTAGGAAGCCTACTCCTATACCTGTCCCTTTTTGCTGCCTTTTACGACTAAAGTGGGAGCACTTAATGGCAGTATTTTCTCCTGTACCACATGGTTTGGCAGAAAAAGATATCTATATTCTGAGAAGTGGTACAGGACAGTATTAGGAAAGAACTTGGGGATGTATAAAGGTGACAGAGAAGCTTTGTGGAGGTGTTACAAGTATAGGGAATAGAAGGAAGTCTGTTGAAGACCATAAGATTATATATAGTAGGCCATATGTAAGGGTAAGGAGGGGAGAAACTGAATACCGCACTTTGTGGTTTATTAAATGAATCTAAATAAATGGTATTGAAAGAGGATGGGGTAGACAATGGAAAAAATGGGTGGATAGGGCAAATAAAGTGTCATAAGAGAGTATGGCCAGGATGTTAAACAAGTGAAAATGTGTATGAGTGACAGAGTTGAAGAAGAATGTATAGACTAAGGCCATGAACTGTTTCATGGGAGGGATGCACTGGGGATATATCAACAATGATACTGTTAATGTGACAAGGTGCAATCTTTGTATAGTTTAAACTGGAAGGGGTGAATGGCCATTTCACTTTGTAGGTGACAGTTGATCAGATGGTGGGAGGGTGTCTAGATATAATATTTTGCAAAATCATCTTCACATGCACATCTTTCATGCAACAAAGTTAGTTCTATAGCAACAACTACAAACATAATCTATTTGTCAAAACACTTACAATTAAAAATGTGACAATTTCAAAAGGATATATAGGTAAAGCAATGAAGACATATCTACTTTAATGTAGTATGAATGGTTTATAATAATATTAAGTGTTGCCCCAGTTTTGTACACAGGAAACCCTTTTGAAACCATAAGTATGAAATATAAAACATGTCATCTTGGTAACATGGCTGAAAATACGAAAGGATAAATCTTTCTTCCTATCAATATGGGGATTACATATATGTGCTTATTTCCAGATTACTAGAATTTTGTTGTGCATCCAAGAAGTGGTTGAAGTTATTTATCAAAGCTTTGCTTAAGGACCTAGAGATTTCACATGGATGTTTGAAATATTTTCTTCTGCTTGATGTCTTTATTTAGTTGTTAAAGCAGTTCTTTCTCTTGTTCTTTAAGATTCAGTTTGTTTTTAAGGATATTTCTCTGTTTGTATATGGGAGGTTATCTGTGGTTCACAGTTGGGGGTCACATTTTTTCCTGAAGCCTTTAGGAATACGTTTGTCTGAAATTTTGTATAGTTCTACTGGCATATGACAAGCACACATATATAAACAGTTCAGCTCTGGCAGTACCCAGACACAACTGTAACGAGTGGTGGATGAACCTCTGGCTTAAGAGGCAATCAGTTTCCTTCATATCTCTAGTGCCATAGTCCAATGACCCTGTGGGTTAACCTACTACAACAACTTTTGCTTGAGCTCCACATCAATATTCAATTCTGTACCTTTTCAAAATCTCCTTCAGCCAAGTGACATCCTTCATAGATTTTATTAAGTCTGAATCTTATTCAGCTGAGGGCACAGGCTCTGAAGAAAAGGGGTGAAGATCCCATTTTCTTCTAAGTCTAAAACTCTGAATATATGATGAAGAAGAAAAAAAGAGAGGAAGGAGGGAAGAAGTGGGGTAGATTGCAGTGGTTTAGAGCATTCTATTTGGGCAAGAGGATATGAGTGGAGGCAGCTCAAAGTTGTACAGTGGAAAGTTCACAGCAAGGCTATTCTACATTAAATTTCCTGCTTCAAAAAGTCCTCTACAAAGAGGCACCACCCTAGCCCTCTCTCAGAGGGAGATTTTGTGACAGTATCTAAATAAATTCAAAGCATAAGAGGGTCTGGGAGGAGTTTTCCAAACAGAACCCTAAGGTTTGGGGAGTGGGTAGGGATGAAATGAGTGGGAGTGGAATTATGTCTTTTGACTTTAGCTGAGTGATTTCTATGCCTTTTTCTTTTTGGCTACCCTCCATGTAAAGGGGAAAAAGCCGTTGGTATATGTATGTATGTATGTGCTTTAGCTACCTCTCTTATAAGGGGAACAAAGCCCTTGGTATATGTATGTATGTAAATCAAATCACTACAATGTATGCAAAGCATATTCTATTTCTAAAGAATCTCTACCAATACTAGACTATGGCAACAATCCAGCTACCTGGTAACTTCTGGAATGCTTATACACCTCCTCACACATACTGTATAATTACCTCTTATGACATAGGCATCTAGTGCTTTGAGACTAGTGTCGATGGCTTCTTCTCGGGAGTCTCCATAACACACCAGCTTGCAGATCATGGGATCATAGTATATACTGATGTCTGAGCCCTCTTCTACACCACTATCACAGCGCACCTACAGGTACATGTGAAAAGGTCTTCAGGAAAGGCCGATGCTGAAGTTGTATATCTCTTGACTCTTCCAAGCTTATGACTCTCTTTTAGGTGAATGAATCTGTTTGATGTTAGCTACAACAAAATCTACAACTTATGCATCCTGATTGGTTAATTAAGGAGGTTCCAAGTCCTTTAATAATGAGGGCACTCTTCTCATCTGAATGAAACTGATGGTAATCGTGAACACAAAAGCTTCTATGGGCTTTATCAAGTTGATGGGGTTAATTATTTCAGGCAAAATTTGATAAATGAAAAAAAGGTGAAAAATAAAAACGTGCATATTTCTACATTACTTATGCTTGTCCCTCTCAGATCAAATGTTAGAAAAAGTAACATAACCTGAACAATACTTATTAACTTCTTTGGCAAAATGGCATACCTTGAGATACTACTCTGGTAAATGTCATTATTTCTAACACATTCACTCAACAGTTATGAGTAAATGTGAGGCAAACAAGTGATAAGAAGTGCATCAAATGGTGATGATGGCGAGGTGAAAATGAATGTGAAGAGTGAGAGATTTGAGGAAATGAAACTTTACGTAATAGAGGTCACATGTGACAGTAAATGGAGGATTAGATGTGAAGGTTAGATACATAGCAAAGAGAGTAAATACCTGGGTGAAATGAAAGGTGTTATGTGAAGTAGGTATGTGGGGATGAATGCAAAGAAAAACTTGCATGAGTAATCCTATCCATGGTGTTGTATGGACTTGAGAGAGAGAGAGAGAGAGAGAGAGAGAGAGAGAGAGAGAGAGAGAGAGAGTGGGGGGAGAGAGAGAGGGGGAGAGAGAGGGGGGAGAGAGAGAGAGAGAGGAGAGAGGGGGGAAGAGAGAAAGAGGGGGAAGAGAGAGAGAGGGGGGAAGAGAGAGGGAGGGGGTAAGAGAGAGAAGGGGGAAAGAGAAGGGAGGGAGGGAGAGAGGGAGGGAGAGAGGGAGGGAGAGGAAAAAAAACAAACAGAAAGACAGAAACGAGAGAACCAAAGAGTGGAAAGCAAATGTGTATTAATGGATCAAAGAACTTGAAAGGAAGACCAAGAATGAGGTAACTAGAAGGGTTGAAGAGAATTTGATAGTAAAAAAAAAAAAAGAAAAAAAAAATATAATAATAATAATAATAATAACAATTAGGAATGAATGGAGATGTGAACAGATGAAGGGATGACACAACCTGATGAGTGATGATGAGGGGAGGGGGCTTGCCATATAGGGAAATGGTGGGGTAAACCAACATCATTTGTAGAACCTCACTACACTGCTTTTGACCCTTCATTTCTAAGGTGGTGAGATGTGAGGGGTGGCTGAATGGATTTTTTGTTTATATTGCAAGTAGTTGACAGCCATGCTATTTATGAAAGGTTGGGCCTCTAGCACATACCTATGTGCTGAGAGCCAGGCTCTGAATTAACAAGTTCTTAATGCTTCCTGATATAATAGGGTCTAGATTTGCCTGAACTACATAGCATTTACCAGAGAAAAATCTAAAGAGTATGTCACTAAACTGTTTCAGGAATTAAAAACAAATGTGTATACATACAAATGTATACAAACACAAACAAATGTGAAGCCCTTATGCAAAATGCAGAATGCAATCAATAATTATACAAGGTATTATTATAAAAAAAAAAAAAAAAAAAAAAAAAAATATATATATACATATATATATATATATATATATATATATATATATATATATATATATATATATATATATATATATATCAAGGGCATGCTTGTAACATGCTCAATAAAAATTCAAATTTCTTTTTAAAGTCAGGAACAGTATATAAAAGAATATCACTGACATCTTACCTTATCTATATGAAGAGGTTCTTGGTACTTGGAAAGACGACCAACAGAGGGAAGACCAAAGCTTTTAAAGGGATCTTCTGCATACACACGACTTTCAATTGCCCACCCACGGATGGGAACGTCACTCTGCTGAATTTTAAGAGGATATCCTGGAAATAGAAATGGAATCAATTGACAACAGTTTCTTCTAAAATTATTTCTTCACAAAAACTTAAAGTATCACAACAGGGAATATGTAACCATCTCATTATCTCCAAATGGATGAGGTGGAGAAAAGAGAAAGGATGGGAAGGAGGAGGAAGAGGAGGAAAAGGAGAATGGAGGAGGATTACAATGTTATTCAGTTTTCCATAACAGGATGACACTATACCCTTGCAGCAAATTATCTAAAATCATAGAATACATAAGACCATGTCTACAAGTAACTCATGCATCTGTAGCTTTTGTATACAAAATTCACTAATCAACTTTAATGGACAAGTGGAAACTTTAGGTGCGAAAAATGAACCTACCTTTGGCTACTCGAATCATCTGCTGTACAATATCGACTCCTGTGATACACTCCGTGATAGGATGCTCCACCTACATGAAGGAAAAATAAAGTTTTTTTTTTTAAAGTGGGCATACTTTCCCCCATTGAAACAATCCATATAGATTTTCCTCTCTCCATTTGCCTTTTGTTTTTGTTTACACCAGACAATTTTCTTTAGATAAGAGGCAGATGTAAAAGAAAATTAGGTCTTGATTGATCCTACTGTTGGTTGAATATCACTTCATATTAAATAAAAGAACCACCGAGCTGTCAACAGCTGTCAACTAGAGTTCCGTAGGCTGCCAAATAAGACTAAAATTCTCAACAGTGCAAGGAAAGCAAGAGGCCTGTGTTGTACTGAGTGGGAGGGGAGCCATTGTGGTTGCCTAAAATGATCTCTGTGCAGTGGTTATAAACTGGACAAATTTAGATTTAAAAAGGAAATAGGCAAGAATTGGTTTACTAATAGGGTGGTTGACAAATGGAATAAACTTAGTAACCATGTAGTAAGCACTGAAACTATCAGTTGTTTTAAGAAACGATTAGACAACTTTATGGAATGGGGATGACAGGTGGTGATGGATATGGAGCTGCCTAGTGTAGGCCTTATGGTCTCTTGCAGTCTCCTTCATTCGTATGTTCTTATGTTGAACGAGAAAATGGTGATTTTTATTTGAATGTCGACATACATACAGAGCCCTCTGGAGGTGCTATACTGAAACTAAATGTAAATAGACTTTGAAACCCCAAGAGGGGGTTGGTAGATTGTATGACAATCTATTTTCTGGCTTAGGTAAGTACGAAAAAAGAAATTTGAGTCGAATCATAGACATGGAAAAGGAGATGAATTTTAATAGAAATTCGGGGGAGGGAGAATTCATGGAATTAAGGAAAGAGATTGTGATTTTAAGGAAAAACTATTTTGAATACAATAGAGAGGTATGTGAACTAAAGAAGAAGAATTCCAAAATAAATAATGAGTTAAGTGAATTAAAAAAAGAACTTATAGTGAGAATTGAAAAAAAAAAAAAAGTAAATCACAAAATACAGGCAATGTCTGAAAGAATTGAAGAAAACTTACATACATATACCAAAGGCTTTTTCCCCCTTACAAGGGAGGTAGCAAAAAAGAAAAAGGCATAAAAACCATTCCCACACATTCCATCCCCAAATACACTCCACTCCCCTGCACCCTCCACTCTCCCTCCTATCTTGGCACCTCCTGGATGATGGGTCATCCCTGCATCTTGTCCACTGCCCTGGGTCAGAGATAGTGTCGCAAGACACAGCACATCCACAGCAAGGCTGCTTCATTAAATTGATGACCCCCCCTCTCCGTCCCCTCATGCAGAAAAGGAGAAGACGGGGAGAAATCCCTTTGGGCTGCATCAATTTTTTCTCACACATACTATCTCACCTCCCATCCCCCCACCCATTCCACCTCATGCATCACAACATCATCCATATACAACCATTCTCCATTCACCCCTGTCTTCTGTCCTCTCCCGTCCTTCCTCAACAGACATTCCCCTCTTCCTCAAAGCCCCCTTCACCCCATCCATCCATCTCATCCTAGGTTGCACCCTCATGTTCACTCCCTCCACATCTGCCTTCCATACCTCTTTTACTAGTCTTTCTTCACTCATTCTTTCCATGTGTCCAAACCATCCCAATACTCTTTCATCCACCCTATCTCCCAACTCCCTTACCACCCCTGTTCTCCTCCTCACCTCCTCATTTCTCACTCTATCTAGCCTAGTAACCTTCATCATACTTCTCAGACACCTCATCTCAAACACATTTAAACTCCTTCTCTCTTCCTCTCTCATGTTCCATGTTTCTGCCTCATACAGTGCTGCTGGCACAATCACTCCTTTATACAATCTCCTCTTAGCATCCATTCCCAAATGTCTATTCCTCATTCCACCATAGAAATGAATATGTAAAAGTGCACAGAGAGGAAAAAAGAAACTACGAAAAAGACATCAGAGAAAAATGTAAAGATCAACCCAAACTATTCTATAGATATGTGAATGGTAAACTTAAAAAATAAACAGGAAATGGTGAAACTATGCCACGGAAATATAGAATATACAGAAGATTTAGAAATGGCTGAAGTCATGAACAACCACTTCAAGTTGGTTTTCACTAGAGAAAAAGTACAGCATTGGGATGAAGGAACTGAAGTGCAATCACCCTCCCCCCCATGAGGGAAATAACAACACAAGAAGTAATAATGGATCAACTAACGAACCTTGATGTCAGGAAATCACATGGCCCAGATGGAATTGCAAATTGGATACTAAAAGAATGTAAAGAAGAATTAATGGACAAAATATATAACATAATAAGTTGCTCACTCAAAGAAGGAAAAATACCAAAGGACTGGAAAAATGCCAATATTGTACCAATATATAAAGGAGGAAACAAAGAAGAACCAACAAATTACAGACTGGTCTCCCTTACAAGCACTGTAGCCAAAATTTGTGAAAAAATGATCAAGAATAGATGGATAAAACACCTGGAAGAAAACAATATAATAAACCCAAGACAATATGGATTCATACAGGGAAGATCATGTCCCACAAACTTAATCTGTTTCTACTCAAGACTAATAGATATAAAACAAGAAAGGGATGGATGGGTGGATTGCGCTTTCCTAGGCTTACAAAAAGCCTTTGACAAAGTACCACACACACACAAAAGAAAGAAAAGAAAAGAAAAGAAAAAAGAAGAAAAAAGAAAGAAAAAAAGAAAAGAAAAGTATTGGTATTGGCTCCAATAATGTTTGGTATTTATGTGAATGACATGGATGAAGATGTGGATTGTTACATGAGCTTCTTTGCAGATGATGCTAAATTGCTGAGGAAAGTGAATACTGAAACAGATTGTGAATCACTACAGAGACCTAAATAAGGTTTGGAAATGGAGGCAAAAGTGGGAAGGAAACTCCAACATAAAGAAATGTAGCATGATGGAGTTCGGGAAAAAAAAAAAAAAAAGGGATCTGAAAAAGATCTGGAAGTAATGATCTCAAATAACATGTCCCCTGATAAACAGATAAACCAAATTGTCGGAGAATCTTACAACTTGCTGAGATCAATAAAGGTGGCTTTTACCTATTTAGATGAAGAAAGCTAAAAGGAGACTGTATGAAGGAGTGATTGTGCCAACAGCACTGTATGAAGTAGAAACATGGAACATAAGAGAGGAAGAGAGAAGGAGCTTGAATGTGTTTGAGATGAAGTGTCTGAGAAGTATGATGGGGGTTACTAGGCTAGATAGAGTGAGAAATGAGGAGGTGAGGAGGAAAACAGGGGTGGAAAGGGAGTTGGGAGATAGGGTTGATGAAAGAGTATTAGGATGGTTTGGACACATGGAAAGAATGAGTGAAGAAAGACTAGTAAAGGAGGTATGGAAGGCAGATGTGGAGGGAGTGAACATGAGGGGACGTCCTAGGATGAGGTGGATGGATGGGAAGAAGGGGGCTTTGGGGAAGAGGGGAATGTCTGTTGAGGAAGGATGGGAGAGGACACCCCTGTCTTCTGTCCTCTCCCGTCCTTCCTCAACACACATTCCCCTCTTCCCCAAAGCCCCCTTCACCCCATCCATCCATCTCATCCTAGGACGTCCCCTCATGTTCACTCCCTCCACATCTGCCTTCCATACCTCCTTTACTAGTCTTTCTTCACTCATTCTTTCCATGTGTCCAAACCATCCTAATATTCTTTCATCAACCCTATCTCCCAGCTCCTTTTCCACCCCTGTTCTCCTCCTCACCTCCTCATTTCTCACTCTATCTAGCCTAGTAGCCCCCATCATACTTCTCAGACACCTCATCTCAAACACATTCAAACTCCTTCTCTCTTCCTCTCTTATGTTCCATGTTTCTGCCCCATACAGTGCTGTTGGCAGGAATTACTAAACTAGGATAAGAGAAATACAAGGGGACATGTTAAGAAACTCAAAAAGGATAATTATAGAACCTGAAAAAAAAAAAATCTTTTCCACACAGTGATGGATATCTGGAACAAACTGGATATAACAATGGTGTGTGCAAAAACTATACACAAACTTAAGAGCAAATTAGACACTGAGATATAAAGACGGGACACCACGAGCATAGCTCCCCTTCGCGTAAGATACTAGGTAAATACATACATACATACATATACCAAGGCTTTTTCCCCCTTACAAGGGAGGTAGCCAAAAAGGAAAAGGCATAAAATCATTTCCACCATTCCATCCCTGAATACACTCCACACCCCTCCACCCTCCCTCTTATCTGAGCACCTCCTGGATGACGGGTCATCCCTGCACCCTGTCCACTGCCCTGGGTCACAAGCAGTGTCGCAAGACACAGCACATCCACAGCAAGGCCGCTTCAGTAAATCGGCGACCCCCCTCTCCGTCCCCCCATTGCATAAAAGGAGAGGACGGGGAGAAATCCCTTCGGGCTGCGTCACATTTTGCTCACACATACCTCACCCCCCATCCACCTGCCCATTCCACCTCATGCAATCACATCATCATCCATATACAACCATTCTCCATTCACCCGTCTTCTGTCCTCTCGCGTCCTTCCTCAACAGACATTCCCCTCTTCCCCAAAGCCCCCTTCACCCCATCCATCCACCTCATCCTAGGACATCCCCTCATGTTCACTCCCTCCACATCTGCCTTCCATACCTCTTTTACTAGTCTTTCTTCACTCATTCTTTCCATGTGTCCAAACCATCCTAATATTCTTTCATCAACCCTATCTCCCAGCTCCTTTTCCACCCCTGTTCTCCTCCTCACCTCCTCATTTCTCACTCTATCTAGCCTAGTAACCTCCATCATACTTCTCAGACACCTCATCTCAAATACATTCAAACTCCTCTCTTCTTCTCTTATGTTCCATGTTTCTGCCCCATACATACTAAGGGCTTTTTTCCCCTTATATGAGAGGGAGCCAAAGTCAAAGCCATAAATCTACCCCTACCCATTTCATCCCCATACTCCACTCCCATTCACCACCCCTCCCTCCCTCTTTTCTTGGCTCCTCCTGGATGATGGGTCATCCCTGCATCTGACCCACTGCCCTGGGTCAGAAGCAATGCAACTTCATTTAATTGACAACAACTCCCTCTCTGTCCCCTCATGCAGAAAAAGAGAAGACAGGGAGAAATGCCTTTGGGCTGCATAAAATATTATTTACACATACTCCCTAACCCCCCCCCCCATCTCCCATCAACTCCCTTCCATGCATCACAGCATCACCTATACATAACCATTCTCCACTCACCCCTATCTTCTGCCTTTTCTCTTCCTTCCTCAACAGACACCCCCCGCCCTCTTTTCCAACACACCTTTTACCCCTTCCATCCATCTCATCCTTGGTCTCCCACTCATGTTCACTCCATCCATCTCTACCTTCCAGAATTCTTTTACTAATCTTTCTTCACTTATTCTTTCTATGTGTCCAAACCATCCCATTACTCTTTCATCAACCCTATCTCCCAACTCCTTTTCCACCCCTGCTCTCCTCCTCACCTCCTCATTTCACACTCCATCCAGCCTAGTAACCCCTACCGTACTTCTCTGACATTTGATCTCAAACGCATTTGAACTCTTTCTCTCTTATGTTCCATGTTTCTGCCCCATACAGTGCTGTCAGCACAATCACCCCTTCATACAATCTTCTATTAGCATCCATTCCCAAATGTCTATTTCTCATTACACTTCTTAATCCCCCAAGGCATTTACTTGTTTCTCTCAATCTACATTCCACCTCCACTCCATTTCCTGCCATATTTGCCCCCAAATATTTAAAGCCATCCACTTCTTCCAGTCGATCTCCCTTAATAATCACTTCCAGTCTGCTGCCACTTTCTCCCCTTGTATATATCATCACCTTACTTTTACCCACATTTATCTTCAACTTTCTTCTTTTGAACACCTTCCCAAACACTGTCCCTAGTTTCCTTAATCCCTCCTCTGATTCTGCTAAAAGTGCAGTGTCGTCAGCAAAGAACAACTGACTTATCTCCCACTTTTCTCCATTTTCTTTAACCATCCCCAATCCTTGACCCACCACTCTTGCATTTACCTCTTGCACCACCCCATCCATGTATAAATTGAACAGCCAAGGTGACATAACACATCCATGATGAAGTCCCACCTTTACCTCAAACCACCCACACTCTCCATTTCTAATTCTATCACAAGCTCTACTACTCTCTTAAAAACTCGACTGCTCTTAAAAGCTTTCCTCCTATCATATATATCTTTAATACCTCCCAGTCTACCATCATAAGCATTTTCCAAATCCATAAAAGCCCAAAAACCATCCTTACCTTTTCCTAAAGCTTTCTTTGTACCTCTCATAAGATTCTTCTATCCTATTTTGTAACCAATCTGTGAAAGCTCACTTCTTCTCTTCTACAAACTTCATTGCTTCCTCATCCCACCACTCACTACCCTTCCTTCTATTTCCTCCCATCCTCCTTGTTCCACAAACCATATTTGCACACCTTATGACTCCCTCCTTGAACCATCCCCATTTCTCCTCCACTCCTATTTCTACTCTATCCTTCACTTCCTCCCACTCCTCTCTCAGATTCTTCTTGTACTCCTCCTTTTCTTTCTCATTTAAGCCATTCACCTTAATCATCTCCCTACCTTTTGTCTTTTTCCTCTCTCTTCATCTATCCTCCGCTCTCAACTTACCTTCCACCAAAAAATGGTCTGATATTCCCTCACTCTCTCCCCTTAGAACATGTACATCCTTAACTCTTCCTACTATACTCCTGGTTACCACTATATAGTCCATTAATGCTCTACCTACCATCCTTCCATCCACCACCCTCTCCCATGTGTACTTATGGTTGACTTTTTTCCTATACACTGTATTTGCTATCATCAACTCTCTAGACACATCTCTACAATCAACTCTCGACCATGTTTTTTTTTTCCTGGAATTCTATACTTACCCATCATTCCATCTATAGGTTCATTTCCTACCCTAGCATTAAGGTCTCCCAATACAACTACATTGACATTTCTCCCTAAACCCTCTATGTACTCATTTAAATCTATCCTAAAAGCTTCCCTTTCCTCTACATTCTTCTCACTACCAGGCCCATATGCACTTACAAAAACCCACATCTCCCTTCCCAGTTTCACCTTCATCCACATTAACCTTGAAGAAACCTCTTTCCACTCCACTACACTCTTACCTATCTGTGTAGATGCCAAGAGATTTCTCTCATCTTGGGCATGAAGGGACAACTCTCAAAAGGCCCTTCAGCCAGGCACTCGGACATCACTCACCAGGTACCCCTTTATTGGCCATACATCAGGAAAGGGCCAAGGTGCTGGACAGAATCCAATAAACTTGCAGTCGAAGCGAGACGAACGGCTGGGTGGACACCTGGGAAAGCTCACGCAGTGGGACCGGGACCAAACGATCTTCACATCGATATATATTCTTTCTGACAACCCTCAAGAGTGCCACCATTTCATACATGACCCTTTTTTCTAACTGGCAACCCCCTCGTGGGGGAACACCCCTTTTTGCTTTCTGTAAGTTTTAGCTAGGAATGTCTGGCAACCTTTGGAGTTTTCCTCTGGACTTGCCAGCAGTTTTGTATCAGATCAGAGATAACCATTAAAGTGTTCAAACGAACCTGCCTTTGTCCATCCTGAAACAGGCATCCAACACATACTAGTTTAGCCACCCCTTCTCTCCCTCATCCTCTCTTCACTCCTGAGATCCTCCCAAATACATTCCCATACACTCACCCCTCCTTTTCAGCTTAACTTCACTCAAAGCCAACACATCCACCTTTCTTCTCATAGACATACTGCCTATCTCTTCTTTTTTACTCTCATCTGTACCACATCCACGCACATTAAAAGACCCAAACCTTAGGGTACTGGTTGGACAACTCCTCCCAGACCCACTTATGTCTTTACTTTTTTTTTTTTTTTTTTTTTTTTTAAAGAATGTCCCCTTTGGGCTTAAGGGAGAAGGATGTCTAGTCCTATCCTTGTCCTGTTTTTGTCACCTTGTCTGACTCAAGTGGAAAGACTTGGTGGCAGTATTCTTATCCCTCACCACAGGTTAGGTGAAATGAGAAAATTAATATTCAGAGAAATGGTACAGGACAACAAGAGTAGGGGACAGCATAATGGAGGAACAGTCACAGTATAATAAATTACTATAATTTCTCTGTGAATGGAGATTTCCTCTACCACAGACAAAAATGATGTGTGACTCTGGTCCATAGGGGACCCCTCATAGACCCTAAAGTATCAACTGCATGCTACTTAGCAGCTTTTAACACCACAATAACATGCAGCCAGTATCCCTGATGGATTAATAACCAAATAATTTTTTTTTATAATCATCTTTCATTAATATAAAACTTTGATGCAATGATTACTACGTATACTGATACAATACACTAAGCTTATGTAAGAATCAAAATTACCTGAAGTCGAGTGTTCATTTCCAGGAAGTAAAAATTTTTCTGAGAGTCAACAAGAAATTCTACAGTTCCAGCTGAGGAGTAGCCAATCTGTTTGGCTAAGGCAACAGCTTGTTCACCCATGGCTTTCCGAGTCTCTGGATCCAAGAAAACACTGAAAAGATGCAAATCCTTCTGATGAAGAAGCATATGTACAGTTGAAATTTAATGTAATAATAGGATTGGGGTGGGGGTGGGCAGTCATTTGACAAGGTTCACTAGGAAGAAAGAAAAGAAAAAAGAAAAAGGAGAGAGAGAGAGAGACAGAGAGTGTGTGTACATGTGTTGAGGTTTTCAATAACAATTCCAAATCCCAGCTGGAAAGGTCCATCCCTATATTAGGGTACTGACTGCATAAGTTTCATGCATACATATAAAAGGCCTTTCCCACCTTGCAACAGGTGTTGCCATGTCAATGCATGTACCCACACTATACCCATCCAAAGAATGCATTTGTTGTTCCTCCCATCTTAGCTCCTTGTGGATGAAGGGCCATCCCTTTCCCCTGCCAAACAGCTTGGGTCAGAGGCAATACAGCAAAACACCACCTCCACAGAAGGAGCTGGTTTATTCCTTCCACTTCATTACATGCTAACTCCCCACCCCAATCCACTTGAGAAATATACAAAACAGGAAGTCAGGAAGAAATTCCTTCAAGGCACATAATTTTCTTATCACTTAATTACTCTTAATTTAATATCTTTTGCACTTTTTCTGTTTGACAAACATTCCTCTTGCTTCCAACATACCTTTCACTCTGTCCATACACCTTATTTTTGGTCTTCTCCTCAAGTTCCCTCTATCTACACATGTTTACCACACTCTTTCTTGCTAGCCTTCCTTCACTCATTTTTACTATATGCTCAATCCTTCTCAGCATTTTATGATCAACGCTATTTGCCAACTCTCTTTTCACCTCTCTACATACATACGAGGTCCATTCAAAAAGTATCCGACCTTGGTCCATAAAAGGAAATATAATTTACCATTCAGGAATCCATTTTTGTGGCAGTTGACAGCACCCTTACTGCGCATGCGTGGAAATTTTAAAAGCTGTAGTGCGTGCCAGTTCCCACCTGTTAAGGCTAGAGTGCAGTCATCCAGTATGCACTTGTCGGATTATCGTCCTTACGCAACATGTCAGAGCGCATTGAGCAGCGCTATTACATTAAGTTCTGCCACAAGCTTGGTGATATGCAAGTGCAAACTATCCAGAAGATTCAGCAAGCCTTTGGCGATGAAGCCATGGGAATAACACAGATAAAGGAGTGGTATAACCGCTTCAAGAAAGGACAAACCTCAGTTGAGAGCAAGCCACGGTCTGGCAGGCCATCCACCAGCAGAAACGAAGAATTCATTGCGAATGTTCGTCGAATAGTGGAGGACGACCGTCGTATAACCATCAACGAGATTGTCGGAGAAGTAGGAATAAGCACAGGATCAGTTCATACAATTTTAACTGAAGATTTGGCCATGCGACGAGTGTCTGCAAAATTTGTTCCAATGTTGCTGGTGGAACAGCAGAAACAACTCCGCCTGGAAATTGCACAAGACCTGCTTGACTGTGCTAACAGTGATTCTGACTTCATGAAGACCATCATCACTGGTGATAAGACATGGGTGTATGGATACGACCCGGAAACAAAATTTCAGTCATCACAATGGAAGCATCAGACATCACCAAGACCAAAAAAAGCACGACAGGTTCGGAGCAACGTCAAGGTAATGTTGACATGTTTTTTTGACTCCAGTGGTATTGTGCATCATGAATATGCACCAGCAGGACAAACAATTAATAAGGAGTATTATCTGGAAGTTATGCGACACCTTCACGATGCTGTGCGACGAAAACGACCGCAAATGTGGGCTGCGCGCAACTGGCAACTTCACCATGACAATGCACCTGCTCATTCTGCCCACCTGATCCAAGCTTACCTGGCCAAAAACAATACTCCACTTGTTCAGCACCCTCCCTACTCTCCAGACGTGGCACCTTGTGACTTCTGGCTCTTCCCTAAACTGAAAACAACCCTTAAAGGGAAGCGCTTTGAGTTGAGAGAGGAAATTATGAGAAAAACGACGGCAGAGCTCTACAACATTCCAATTTCGGCATTCCAGAGATGTTACCAGCAGTGGCAGCACTGCTGGGAGAAGTGTGTGCACTCCCAAGGGGAGTACTTTGAAGGTGATTGAATAAAAGTTTTGAAATGTACACAAATCTTTTCTTTATGGACCAAGGTCGGATACTTTTTGAATGGACCTCGTATACCAAAAAGACTCCTTCCACCTTATAAAGGGGGTGGCCAAGTCAAAGAATACATATATTTCAAACCCATCTAAAAATCCATATCCCCCACACCTCAGCACCTTGAGGATTAACCCCTTCGTTACCAACCCGTCAACCTTACGTAAACAAACGTTTCAAACCGTCCCATGAATGGCTGGAGCCTTATGTTTGTAAACACAGACACTTGCCACCATGTACGTAGAAATAACCCAGAAACTGAGGCCTTGAGAGCCCTCAATACACAGCTTATAACTGTGACACGTGTGTGTCACGGGGAGCACGCTCGGTTCCTGGCGGGTGCACTCAGCTGTGACACTCAGGTGTCACAAAACACACATCCGGTACTCAAGGGGTTAAGGGTTATCTCTGTCCCACACCACAATGCAGCAAGACACAGCACATTCACAGCAGGGCCTGACAACTGGAGCTGGTTTTATGCAGTTAATATTTAAGGAACCTTAGTGTCACCCTACAGATAAGTCACAATATATTCTTTTATAATTTGCCTCCAACTGGCTGCTGTCATCACTCTTTCTTGATAATATCATATAAAAGCAACATATAAATACATACAGTACCTTGGGGCTTCTTCAATAACTTTTTGGTTTCTTCTCTGAATAGAGCACTCTCTCTCATTGAGGTACAAGGCATTTCCAAACTTATCACCGAGAACCTGTTTTGGATAAAGAAGAACATGAGCACATGTATTATCACTTCCTTATATGAATGTTCTCATTTCCTTACAATAACATTAATTTCATTGACTAGATAATGAATAGATAATTCTCTGTCTGGGATATTGGCTGTATGTTATCGTGGCAATGCAACATGCAGCTGATACTTTAAGGTCTATATGGGGCACCCCTATGGACCAGAGCCACACATCATTTTGTCTGTGATATTGGAAATCTCTATTCATAGAGAAACAATGACACTTTTATTATATTGCAACTGTCCCTCCATTATGCTGTCCTCCACCCCTTGTTACTGTCCTGTACCATTTCTCTGAATATTCATTTCCTTTTTTTACCTAACCCTGTGGTGGGGGAAAAGAATACTACCACCAAGTCTTCCCACTTGAGTTGTGCGAGGTGACAAAAAACGGGATGGGGATAGGACTAGGAATCCTGCTACCTGTAGCCCCAAAGGGGACATTCCTAAAAAAAAGTAAAGGCATAAGAGGGTTTAGGAGTTTTCAACCAGTACCCTAAGTTTTGGGCCTTTTAATGTGTGTGGATGTGGTACAGATGAGAGTAAAAGGGAAGAGATAGGCAGTATGTTTGTGAGAAGAAAGATGGATGTGTTGGGTTTGAGTGAAACTAAGTTAAAAGGGAGGGGCGAGTGTGAGTTTAGAAGTGTAGCTGGGAGGTTCTCAGGTGTGAAGAGAGGATGAGGGAGAGAAGGGGTGGATATACTAGTAAGTGAAGAGATAGGTAAGTGTGTAGTGGAGTGGAAGGAGGTTTCTTCTAGGTTAATGTGGAAGAAAGTGAAGCTGGGAAGGGAGATATAGGTTTTTGTAAGTGCATATGGACCTGGTAGTGAGAACAGTGTAGAGGAAAGGGAGTTTTTTTGGATGGATTTAAATGAGGGCATAGAGGGATTAGAGAGAAATGTCAATGTAGTTGTATTGGGAGAACTAAATACTAGGGTAGGAAGTGAATCAATAGATGGAGTGATTAGGAAGTGTGGAGTTCCAGGAAAAAATCATAGTGGAGAGCTGATGGTGGAGATGTATCTCGAGCTGATGATAGCAAATAGTGTTTTGGAAGAAAGTCAAGCATAAGTACAAATGGGAGAGGGTGGTGGATGGAAGGGTGGTAGATAGAGTGTTAATGGACTAGATAGTGGTAACCAGGAGTATAGTAGGAAGTGTTAAGGATGTACACGTTTTAAGGGGAGAGAGTGGGGGAATATCAGATCATTTTTTTTGGTGGAAGGTAAGTTGAGAGTAGAGGATAGGTGGAGAAAGAGGAAAAGGGCTGAAGGTAGGGAGGTACTAATAGTAAACTGCTTAAATGAAAAAGAAAAGGAGTATAAGAAGAAGGTAATAGAGTGGGAGGGAGTGAAGGATAGAGTAGAACTAGGAGTGGATAAGGAATGGAGATAGTTCAAGGAGGGAGTCATAAGGTGTACAAAGATGGTGTGTGGAACAAGGAGGATGGGAGGAAATGGAAGGAAGGGTAGTGAGTGGTGGGATGAGGAAGCAATGAAGTTTGTAGAAGAGAAGAAGTAGGCTTTCATAGATTGATTACAATTTAGGATGAGGAAATCATATGTGAAGTACAAAGTAAAGAGAAGTGAAGTACAAAGTAAAGAGAAGTAAAGCACAAGATAAAAGAGGCAAAGAGGAGAGCAGATGTGAAATGGGGTAAGAGTACGACAGAAAATTGTGAAAGTAATAAAAAGATGTCTTGGAAAGAAATTAAGAGGGGAAAAGGAGGCAAATCAATTGGAGAAGAAAAGGTAAAAGGTGCAGATGGAGAGATGATAATGGAAGAGAAGGGAGTAAGAGGACGATGGGCAGATTATTTTAGGGAGTTTCTAAATGTGAAGGAGGATAAAGAGGGAAAGGTAGTTGCAGTGGGAGGTGCTAAGAAAATAACTGTGATGAGTGAGGAAAATGGAGGAGGAATAAGGAAAGATGAAGTGAAGGCAGCTGTTAAGATGATGAGAGCAGATAAGGCACCTGGATTGGATGGATACCATGCAGGATGTCTGAAAAAAGGAGGTTCTTGATTGAGAGGTTTAGGAGAGGAACAGAGGGAGTAATTGGTGAGGAGCAGTGTGGGTTTAGGATGGGCAGGGGTTGCGTAGATCAGATTTTTGTGGTAAGACAGATATGTGAGAAAGTTATTGGAAAAGGCGAGGGTGTATTTTGGGCTTTTATGGATCTGGAAAAGGCTTACGACAGGGTAGACAGGAAAGCACTGTGGGAGGTACTGCAGATATACGGGATAGGAGGAAAGCTGTTAAGAGCAGTCAAGAGTTTTTATGAGAGTAGTAGAGCTTGTGTTCAGATTAAAAATAGAGAGAGTGAGTAGTTTGAGGTAAAGGTGTGACTTTTTCAGGGATGTGTTGTGTCACCTTGGCTTTTCAATTTATACATGACGGGGTTTTGCGAGAGGTAAATGCAAGGATGGTGGGTCAGGGATTGGAGATGGTTAAAGAAAATAGAGAAAAGTGGGAGGTAAGTCAGTTGTTGTTTGCTGACAACACTGCTTGGATCTGGAAAAGACTTATGATAGGGTAGACAGGAAGGGATTGTGGGAGAAACTGAAGATATAAGGGATAGGAGGAAAGCATGTTAAGAGCAGTCAAGAGTTTTTATGAGAGTAGTAGAGCTTGTGTTTGGATTAGAATTGGAGAGAGTGAGTAGTTTGAGGTAAAGGTGGGACTTTGTCAGGGATGTGTTATGTCACCTTGGGTTTTCAATTTATACATGACGGGGTGGTGCGAGAGGTAAATGCAAGGATGGTGGGTCAGGGATTGGAGATGGTTAAAGAAAATGGAGAAAAGTGGGAGATAAGTCAGTTGTTGTTTGCTGACAACACTGCGCTTGTAGCAGGATCAGAGGAGGGATTAAGGAAACTAGTGACAAAGTTTGGGAAGGTGTGCGAAAGAAGGAAGTTGAAGATAAATGTGGGTAAAAGTAAGGTGACGAGATGTACAGGGGGAGAAAGTGGCAGCAGACTGGAAGTGAGTATTAAGGGAGACAGGAGGAAGTGGATAGTTTTAGATACTAAGGCGCAAATGTAGTGGGAAAGGGAGGAGTGGGAGTGGAGGTAGAATACAGATTAAGAGAAGTGAGTAAATGCCTTGAGGGACTAAAAAGTGTATCTTTTACTAATCTTTCTTCACTCATTGTTTCCATATGTCTAAACCATCTCAATACTCTTTCATCAACCTTATCTGCTATTTCCTTTTCTACCCCAGTAAGTATATTGATAAAAATGTAGCTGTGCTCAATATTCCTAGATAAGAAGACTTCACTATGGCACTAGGGATTTTGTTCTAATGCCAGACAATTTCAATTTAACTGCACGAACATTAAGGGAAATGAAATCTCAGAACAACTACCCAACCTAAACATAATAAACTCCAGCAGACATCACATTACACAACCTCCCCAGCACAACCCTAGACATAGCAATGTGCTCACCTTCACTCCAACCAAAACATTGCAAAGTATTCATGATCTCCCCTCTGGTCACTTCCCCATAAAGATCACCCGAGCTAAATACAGTCAGCCATGAATTTAATGGACCCCCATTTAACAGATTTGGAGGTAACAGACAAAATCCAGTGACTCAGAGTAAATATCTGAGTACATACATACATATACCAAGGCTTTTTCCCCCTTACAAGGGAGGTAGCCAAAAAGAAAAAGGCATAAAATCATTCCCACCCATTCCATCCCTAAATACACTCCCCTCCACCCTCCCTCTCATCTTAGCACCTTCTGAGTACCCCCACTATACAATTATAGCATATCTAGAACCCATCTTCACAATCAATGTTAAGTCTTATATTACATACATACATACATATACCAAGGCTTTTTCCCCCTTACAAGGGGGGTAGCCAAAAAGAAAAAGGCATAAAATCATTCCCACCCATTCCATCCCTGAATACACTCCACACCCCTCCACCCTCCCTCTCATCTTAGCACCTCCTGAATGACGGGTCATCCCTGCACCTTGTCCACTGCCCTGGGTCAGAAGCAGTGTCGCAAGACACAGCACATCCACAGCAAGGCCGCTTCATTAAATCGGCGACCCCCCCTCTCCGTCCCCCCATTGCATAAAATGAGAGGACAGGGAGAAATCCCTTCGGGCTGCATCAAATTTTGCTCACACATACTACCTCATCCCCCATCCACCTGCCCATTCCACCTCATGCTATCACAACATCATCCATATACAACCATTCTCCATTCACCCCTGTCTTCTGTCCTCTCCCGTCCTTCCTCAACAGACATTCCCCTCTTCCCCAAAGCCCCCTTCACCCCATCCATCCACCTCATCCTAGGACGCCCCCTCATGTTCACTCCCTCCACATCTGCCTTCCACACCTCTTTTACTAGTCTTTCTTCACTCATTCTTTCCATGTGTCCAAACCATCCTAATATTCTTTCATCAACCCTATCTCCCAGCTCCCTTTCCACCCCCGTTCTCCTCCTCACCTCCTCATTTCTCACACTATCTAGCCTAGTAACCCCCATCATACTTCTCAGACACCTCATCTCAAACACATTCAAACTCCTTCTCTCTTCTTCTCTTATGTTTCTGCCCCATACAGTGCTATTGGCACAATCACTCCTTCATACAGTCTCCTCTTAGCATCCATTCCCAAATGTCTATTCCTCATTACACTCTTTAATCCACCAAGGCATTTACTCGCTTCTCTCAATCTACATTCTACCTTCACTTTCACTCCACCTTTCTCTGCCACATTTGCACCCAAGTATCTAAAACTATCCACTTCCTCCAGTCGCTCTCCCTTAATGCTCACTTCCAGTCTACTGCCACTTTCACCCCTTGTACATCTCATCACCTTACTTTTACCCACATTTATCTTTAGCTTTCTTCTATCACATACTCTCCCAAACTCTGCCACAAACTTCCTCAATTTACAAGTCTTATATTGAATTACATTAAATATATTGATTTTATCATATCTACTGGACCAATGGTGCCAACCCCCCAGCCCCTTCCTTATATCCACTGAACTGAATGATGGGTGTAGATATGAAAAGACTTTTCTCTCTCAAAAGTGGGGTGACTGAGTCCAAACATACACCCACCTTACACCCATTCATCACCTCTTCCATCTTAGCATTTTGTTGATAAAGGGTTGTTCCCATCCCTTTACCACACTGCCTGGGTATAAAGCAATGAAGCGAGACACTGTATTTACCTAGTTGTATTATATGGGAAGGGGAGCTATGCTAGTGGTGACCTGTCTTCATATCTTGCAACATCTAGTTTGTTCTTAAATTTTTGTATGGTGTTTGCACACACTATTGTTTCATCCAATTTGTTTCAGACATCTACCACTTTGTGAGGAAAGCTGTTTTTTCAGATCTCTTCTTTAACTGTCCTTTTTGAGTTTCTTCTCATACCCCCTTATCTTTATTCTATCCCACTTTAATAGGTCATCTCTGTCAAGGACTTCCATGCCTTTCGTGATTCTGTAAATGGCCAATAGATCTCATCTTTCTCTTCTTTGTTCCAGGGTTGGTAGTTCCAGTTTGGACATTCTGCTGAGGGGCCCAACAGCCAGAGCTGGTTTACCCCTACCATTTCATGATGGGATGACAGGTGGTGATGGATACGGAGCTGCCTAGTGTAGACCTTATGGTCTCTTGCAGTCTCCTTCATTCTTATGTTATTATATGGTGTCATCCCCTAAGGGTTGCACCCCAAATGGAGGTGAGGGGATTGATACCATAAGGTCTACACTAGGCAGCTCCACATCCAGGGAGAAGATTTTCTCTGCCATCTACTTTGCTGGCTACCACTAGAAGCTACCTGTCATTGGTCCCATCTGCTGATGATAAAATTATATAGTACAGTACCACTCTTGAGTCAGGGATGTGTTATGTCGCCCTGGCTGTTCAACTTATACATGGATGGGGTGGTGCGAGAGGTAAATGCAAGGGTGGTGGGTCAGGGTTTGGAGATGTTTAAAGAAAATGGAGAAAAGTGGGAGGTAAGCCAGCTGATGTTTGCAGACGACACTGCGCTTGTAGCAGGATCAGAGGAGGGATTGAGGAAGTTGTAAGGGGGAAAAAGCCTTTGGTATATGTATGTACCACTCTTGACATTAATGAAAATCTACACTAAGATGAGAGGGAGGGTGGAGGGGTATGGAGTGTATTCAGGGATGGAATGGGTGTGAATGATTTTATGTCTTTTCCTTTTTGGCTACCTCCCTTGTAAGGGGGAAAAAGCCTTGGTATATGTATGTATGTACACCATAAAACCATCTTAACCACATATAACCCACTTACTTGAATTTCAATATGCCTAGGGTTATCCACAAACTTTTCTACTAAAATGCGGTCATCTCCAAAGCTTGACGCCGCTTCCTGAGTGGAAAGCTTGAAGCCCTCTCTGGCTTCGTCATCATTCCATGCAATCCTCATGCCTTTCCCTCCACCACCAGCAGAAGCCTTGATCATCACAGGATAGCCAATGTTTTGGCTGATTTTAACACAGTCATCAGCATCTTTCACAATGCCATCAAATCCTGTGTGGCAATGAAGATTGAATTAGTAGTCATCCTTTCATTTACTCACAACCTCTTTACATTCACATCCATCTTTTGCACTCTCTTTCCTGCTTGACAGTCATTCTGCTTGCATGCAAGCATCCCATCCATCCACCTCATTCTTGTTTTCAAGTTCACTCCATCTACTTCTGCTTCTCACTCTATTTTGGTAGTCTTTCTTCACTCATTCCTTCCATATGCTCAAACCAACTCATCATTCTTTGATGTACTCTATCTGATGTCTCTTTCCAATTTAATTTTCTACTTAATATCCACATTGTATCCATTCTTGTAACATTTATATTTCTCAAATGCTTCATCTCAAAACCATTCAGACTTGTTCTCTCTACCTCCTTTATATTCCAAGTCTCTGCTCCATAAAGTGTCATTGGTCCAATTCATCCTTCTGCTTGCATTCCTCTCCAAATACCTACACTCCTAACTCTTTTCATTTTGCCAAGATATTTACTCACCTCCATATCCATTCTTCTTTTCAATGCATCATTCTATCTACATACCTGGGGCTTCTTCCTCTTTACAAGGGGGGTAGCCAAGTCAAGGCAAACACCCACTCATACTATCATCCACTATCGTCCACCACCACCCTTGTTCCCTCTTATCTTAACTTCTCGTCGATGAAGGATCATCCCTGTCTCCTACCCACTGCCCGGGTCAGAAGCATCAAAGGACTCCAAATACTTAAATTTCTCTATTTACCCCCTTTCACCATTCATGCTCACATTCTAACTGTCACCATCATAACTCCTTGTACATCTCATCACATCCACTCTCAAATTTCTCCTCTCACAAAAACTTTCAAACCAGTCACCAAATGCTTCAGTCTCTCCTCCACCCTCACCCACCCACTCCAAACTTGAACTTAAGAGAGATAGGATAATTCCATAAATTATATTGCCTTTCCCTGAATTGGTCCAATATATAATTTTTACTTTAGATATATCTTTACTAAAGGCCCATTTCTCCCTTATACAGTAAATGGGTCAACACACTCACCAGGAATAGTATTTACTCCAGCAGCCATGGCCAAACGCTTTGACTCTAACTTATCTCCCATTCCTGTGATAGCTTTGGCTGACGGCCCAATAAAGGATATGCCATTATCTTCCAGCTGTTGTACAAAGTCAGCATTCTCTGACAGAAACCCATATCCTGGGTGCACAGCCTGGATTACAAGAGAGACAAATTACTTATATTGCAAAATTGTTAAGATAAAAAAAAAAAAAAAAAAAAAAATTACAAAGGAGAAGCATGCCGGCAGGAGACCTTTTGGTCCATAACTAGATCGGATGTGGATTTTTTTTTATAATAATGATATCTAAATAAAAGAAAAATAAATGATAATGAGCTATAAAGATTCTAGACTTATGTGTAATAAACACTTTCTTCTAACATTAGTTGAATTCAATCTGGATAATTGGAATGCCAACATCTAAATTATAAATGGAGAAGAGCACTCACAGCCCTTACATTTGTGGACACTATAAATTGCTTGGTTAATCATTGATAACATGTGAACAGACTGGATTCCATACAACAATAACTTCATGTCATCAGTCTAAATAATCATATAAATTTGGTAATATCCACTGATTCATAATAAGCATGCAGTGCTAAATATTACAACCTCTACATTACCTGAGATTTGGTGGACTGGATGGCATCCATAATATTGTCTATTCTCAGGTACGAGTCCTTGGCCTGGGCAGTACCAACACACACTGCCTCATCTGCCAACTTCACATGTGGCTGGAAAAGAAGTACCATTACATATCACTATTCTTAATAAATCAAACAATATATGTATTCAAAAGCCCTTTTACTTTATACATGGGAGGGGGCTAAAACAAAGCAGATACCCACTCCATATCCATTCAAACCTTCTCAATGCCCCTCCCATCTCAGCAACTCCTGTCCTCTGCTACACTTTTTGGGTTAAGGGCAATGTATTGAGGCACAGGACATCCGCAATAGGGTCCAACAGCTGAAGCTGATTTACCCTTACCACCTCATCATATGACAACAGCCCCCGCTCATCCATTCAGAAAATTTACAAAGCATACATATCTTGGGTCCAGTCTACCCACCAAGTGCTATCCATCCATCTGAAGGTGAGGATGGTGATGGATTTTGAAGATGGGTGCTGGGGGGTTGATTATTCTTTTTGATATACACTTCACATGACCACTATTTGGAGGCACCCCCATACAGCACTAACATACCCAGGGATCAACAATGGGAACTTTCATGTCATGGTCTTACGAGATGAACGTCAGGGGAAATGTTCTTCCTCCAGGTACTTTCCAAACACCATCAACATCTGAGGGGCTGGCACTTAGTCTCTAAACTGAGCCTAAGACTACTTTCTTTCAACTTCAACCATTTTTCCTCCACTTTTTCACATGGGGATCAGCTGACAATTAGCAAGTGCTCCCTCCTCCTAGCCAGTGACATAAAAATATTTTCACATTTATACAACAAAGACAAGATCTCAACATTTCATACTGTTGAGATCTACAAGAGTCTGAGACACTGTTGATTCCTAAACATTCCTGAAGGAATAATAATTTTTAAATTCCATCTGAAAACTTGTATGTACCTACAGTTTTCTCACCCCTTACAGAGTGGGTAGTTGAGTCAAAGCACACCCCTACACAAAAAGATGTACTGTACTCACCCACTCTTCTCAAGTCAACATCTCAGGGATAAAGGTGTCTTGGCTCTCACCACACTACATGAGTTACATACAGAGCAGTGAGGCAATGTGCTTTCACAATAGTTCCCAACAGCTGCAGCTAATTTACCCCCACAATGTCACCATATGACAACTCCTTTCCTTTTCCACTTAAAAGATGAAGGGAACATCCCTTTCAGCCGTGCCATACAATCTCAACCTCCTTTTGCATATTCCCATCACTTGCACTCTTTCCTGCTCCACAGACAAATCATATGCATCAAAAGTACTTTTCATCCCATTGATCTCATTTCAGGTCTTCCTCTTATCAATTTATCAATCAATCCATATACTTGGATCTCTTGTGCAGAAAACCTGCAGCATTAAAGAACATGACTCCAGCCACTGGCTTGGCCCACAGGTTGCTCAAGGAAGAAACTTTTTGTAGTTATAATGTTTTCTGAGATGAGTGAGTGCATAGTAGTAAAAAATAATATTTTTTGTCTTCTGTATGGGGGCTATCTGATACATAGTATTTTTTCCCAGGCCTATTCTGTAATGGCATTGTTTCACTGGTGGATGATGACATGTGTATAGATAGGATAGTCTTGTTCTTGTCTCTTGGAAATGTTTTCTGTTGTAGGTTTGGTTTATGTCAGGGGGTACCTGGTTTAGTATCAATTTCCTTGGTCTTGACAATGGACAAACATTGAGTACCTGCATGAGGTATCCATCTTCAAACCCTATCCACTTCCTCATTTTCATTTGGACTAGGCCCAAGATCTCTATCAACTTTGTCTGTATTTCCTCCACCTTTCAACACAAGGGGAGCTAATGACCAGTGGTTCCTCCCATCTTTTCATTACTTTTAGTCAATCAATCCATATATTTGGGGGGGGGGGGAGAGAAAGAGAAAATCTAACTGAAATTTACTTTCAACATGCATTTAAAACAAATACAGCTTGCCAACTTACTGCATTAGAGTCCACATCCGAGTGTATAGCTACAGTCTGGATCCCCATCTTCTTGGCTGTGTGAATAACTCTGCATGCAATCTCACCACGATTGGCTATAAGGATCTTATTAAAAGTTTCTTCGCTAGGGTCTATAGGATCTGTTGTATATATTGAACACAACCGTACTGCACTGCTTCCAATACATCTTCTTCCCTGGGGAAAAATATTTGAGAATAAAAGTCAAAGTACCTTATACATTACTAAAAAAAGTCTGATAAAAAAATACATAAGCTATAGCTTATATATATATATATATATACACACACACGTCGTTCGAAGTGACAACGAAGTTTGGACTCCAGAAAAATCTACAATTTTTGTGGATCCCAACGATGAGGGAGTACCTGTGTTGTATTAATAGAGAAGGGGAAAACTCGTGGTGTAGTGGGAAGGTAAAGAAAAAGGAGAAGGGGAGTGATTACTGAGGAAAATATAAGGAAATGAGGAAGGGGAAGATTGGGCCCAGGAAGTCAGACGGCATGTCAACAAGAGAGGGGCAGACGACAGTAGTGAAGTTGAAGAGATTAGTAAAAATGTAAAAATTAGAAATATCGATAAGAGCAGCACAATGGAATGTGAAGATAATCATTTCCATGGATTTAATGAGGGAGGAAATGACAACCTCCCCCGACTAGTAAATCTAGAGGAGAAACTAAAAGAAATGAATGAAACATGGGAGGTTAGGTTTAACCAATTAATGCTAGTTACCCAAAGAGTTGATAAACTGGAAGAACTAAAGGAGAATCAAAACCTAACTAAATAGAAGAATTAAAAAGACAGTTATGAGAAGTAAAGGATGAGAATGAGGAATTAAAGAGGAATAATAGAGAGAATAAAGAGTCCATAGCAAAAGAGGTAAGTGGTTGGAAAAAAGTACAAGAGAACAATAAAATGGAATTTAGAGGTATAGTGGAACAGCAGATGAAAGAACAAACTAAGGACACAGTTAGTGATGAGGGAGAAGGAGAATATAGTAAGAGACTTAGCGGATAAAAAGAAATATATAATTATATTAGGGATGGAAGAGAAGTATAATCCAAATAGGACTACATGAATAAAGGAGGAAAAGGAAAAAGTAAATAAGATATTAGAAGTAGTTCAAGAAGATGAACCAGAAACAGGGAAAGAAATAGAAATATATAGACTAGGGAAATACAATACAGATAAGACCAGACCAATTAAGGTTAAATTCAGGTCACAAATGACAGCAGAGAATATCTTAGCAAAAACAGGGAAACTAGCAGACAGTGATCAATATAAACAGGTATGGATAAAAAGAGAAACGAATAAAGAGGAAAGAGAGGATGAGAAAATAAAAAGACTAGAAGCTAAGGAAAAAAACGAGAAAAGGGCAATCAGTAAATGAGAAATTCTATTGGAGAGTAGTGAATATGAAAGTGAGGAAATGGTTCATTGCAGAGAAAAACAGAAGGGAAACAGAAAACAAGATGGAAGTAGCAGAAAATTAAAAGTGTCTTACACAAATATAGATGGCTTAATAACAGGCCTGAATGAACTGAATGATTAACTGAAGGAAAAAGAACCAGACATAATGGAAATTGTAGAGACAAAATTGAAAGGTCCACTACCACCCAACAGTGTAGGACATGGTGCATATAATTATTGGATTAGAAACAGAGAGGTAAAACAAGGGGGTGGAATTATGTTCCTGACTAAGAAGGATATGAATTGAATTGAATTGAATTTTTTTAATTGAATTTTATTTGGATACAATCATACATACAATAAGTACAATACATATAAGACTCAATATTATACATAGTACATATAATTGTACATCCGAGGATGGCACAGAAAGTCAAGAGACTTATTTCCACTGTGGTCCTCATATAAAAACTAGGAAAAGATTGTCATAGTAAAAGCTAGGTTATAAGAAGTGTAAATTAGGATTATAAGAAGTGTAAATTAAACATATAAACTATTTTCTTCAGAAAGAACAGTGTCTAAAAGATAACAATTAACTGATTTTTTAAAACTACTTTTAGATACAATTGATTGAATGTTGGTCGGTAAAGAGTTCCAAGCAATAGCACCAGTGTATTTGAATGTACTTTTCCCTAACAAACTATGAGGAATATCACATATGGAAAGAATAGAGATGATTATGATGAAAGTGGAGGACATGGATGGGAAGAGCAGAAAGTTTGTAGTAAATTATGTGCCTCCTAAAATGGCTTTGTGGGAAAAGAAAGAACACAAAAATATGTTAGAAGACACAAGGATAACACTAAATAAGATAATGGAAGATGGAGGAAGAATAGTTATAATGAGTGACTTTAATTGTAAAGAAACCTGCTGGGAAGAGATGACATATGGGGAAATGTACTACTTGTTTGATCATAAAATGTACAATGACACAATGGATACAAAAGAATACTAGGTATAGAAATGAGGAAGAACCATTGAGACTGGATGCAATAATCGCATCAGAACCCGAAATGGTGGACAAGATTGAATATAATAAGACACCAATAAGTAAAAGTGACCAAATATTGGTTGAACTGGAACTAAATGAGGAAAAATACATAAAAAAAAAAAAAAAAATATATAGAAAGGGAAGATTGAAGTATGATTTTTTTTTTTCTTTTTATAAAATAAGAGAATTCTTTAAAAAAGCAGACTGGGAAAGAATACACAAGGAGGAAACAACAGTATTAGAGAAATGGAATATTTTGACAAGAGTTTATAAAGGAGTGGAAAAGTATGTTCCAAGACAAAAGCAAGAAAAAGAATATGTAAAGTGTTGGTACAACAAAAGATGTAGGGAGTTAAAAGACAAAAGGGATAAAGCTTGGATAAAATGGAAAAAAGACAAAAGACCTGAAAAATGGAAAATATATACTAGTTATAGGAATGAATATGTACAAGTGTGCAGAGAAGAAAAGAGAAAATACGAAAAAGATATCATAGAAAAATGTAAAGATCA
Organism: Oratosquilla oratoria; assembly: GCF_046742065.1. Classification (NCBI taxonomy): domain Eukaryota; kingdom Metazoa; phylum Arthropoda; class Malacostraca; order Stomatopoda; family Squillidae; genus Oratosquilla; species Oratosquilla oratoria. The sequence goes on from NC_134813.1 coordinate 17,772,966, forward strand.
ACCAAAACTATTTTACAGATTTGTAAACAACAAACAAGAATTAGAGAAACTACAACAAGGAGGAGTTGAATACACAGAGGAAATAGATATGGCAGAAATTATGAACAAGGATTTCAAATCTGTGTTTACGAGGGAGAATATACAACCTAGATATATTGAGTGGGAGGAGAAAGTCTCCCCTATGAAAGAGATGGATGTATAAGGAATGAAATAATGAATCACTTGAGTAATCACGGTCAGAAAATCGCATGGACCAGATGAAATGGCAAACTGAATTTTGAGAGAATGCAGGAATGAACTAACAGACAAAATACATAGTCTAATAAATAGTTCATTGAATGAAGGAAAAGTTCCAGAAGATTGGAAAAGAGCAAATATAGTACCAATATATAAAGGGGGAAACAAGGAAGACCCTACTAATTATAGACCGGTCTCTCTTACAAGTGCGATAGCTAAAATTTGTGAAAGAATTATCAAAACTAGATGGGTAAGGCATTTGGAAAAAACAACATACTAAATCCAAGGCAATTTGGATTTAGAGAAGGATGATCATGCGTCACAAACTTAATGTGTTTTTATTCAAGGCTAATAGATGTAATACAAAAGAGAGATGGATGGGCTGATTGTGCATTTCTAGACCTGAAAAAGCTTTTGATAAGCTGCCACATAAGAAGTTGCTAAAGAAATTAGAAACTGCAGGAGGAATACAGGGCAAACTGCTGAAGTGGATGGAAGACTTCCTGCATGAAAGAAAAATGAGAGTGGTGATAAGAGACAAACACTCTAATTGGGATGAAGTGATAAGTGGAGTTCCACAAGGAACAGTTCTGGCCCCAATAATGTTTGCTATATATATTAATGATATGGATAAAGGAATTGAAAGTTATATAAGCTTCTTTGTGGATGACACAAAATTGTTGAAAAAAATTAACACTGAAGAAGACTGCGAGTTGCTACAGAGTGATCTCAATAAAGTATGGAAATAGAGTAGGAAATGGGAGATGGAGTTCAATATTAAGAAGTGTAGTACAGTATAATGGAATTTGGAAGAAGTAAAAAAAGAATAGTGGAATCATATAAATTGGGAGAAGAAATTAAAAAAGTAGAAAATTAGAAGGACATGGGAGTCATTATTATGAATAATATGTCCCCTGAGAAAGATATAAATAAGATCTTTGGAGAAACTTATAATCTAATAAGAACAATCAAAGTGGCATTTACATACCTGGACAAAGAAATGGTGAAGAAAATACTAGTCACTTTGATAAGACCAAGATTGGAGTATGCAGTGACATGGTCAGCAAGTACAAAAAAAAAAAAAAAAATGTATAACAAAACTTGAAAGAATACAAAGAGCAATTACGAAATTGGCACCATCACTCTCAGAACTATCATATGAAGAGACTCTAGCAAAATTTGAGCTACAAACATTAAAACAAAGAAGAGAGAAGAGACTTGATAACTATTTACAGAATCATGAAAGGCATAGAAGCTATTGATAGAAAGGATCTAATAAAATGGGATGATAGAAATAGAAGAGGACACAGAAGGAAAATCATGAAATACAGTTATAGAAGACCTAAAAAAGAACATCTTTCCCCACAGAGTAATAGACATTTGGAACAAGTTAGATGAAATAGTGGTGTGTGCAAAAACAATACACGAATTTAAAAACGGTCTTGATAAAACGAGATATGAAGACGGGACACCACGAGCATAGCTCCCCTTCCCATAAAATGCAACTAGGTAAATATATATATATATATATATAAGTTGGACAGGGTCCATTCCAGATATGTTCTCTTCCCTATGCTAAACATGTCAATATGAATTACCAACCATTAATTTCATCATCTTATCACCAACTTGTTGAATTACCTTCGTTTAAAAACAGAAGGGCCTGCTGGTAATTCTGTCATATCTAGCATAAAAAAAAGGGAAGAAGTGAGGAGCCCAAACCATGAAGTACATAATTGTGGCCAAAGCCATCACCTTAGGTCTATGTGCTTAGACTGCAGGGGTAGGTCATTGTCACTGCTGGGAATCAGAGAGGACTGCAGGATTCAAACCCACAACTGAGTGAATACAAGACCAGCACATTTCTGATTACACCACCACTGCACAATAGGACGGAGTACAGTAAGTCCTCGTTATACAGTGCATATGCGTTCCTGAAAACCTTACCGCAAATAGAAATTACTGTATACCAAACGGTGTGGTGGCCGTACGGCATGGTGGCACTATGGTACGGTGTAAACAAAACACGAGCGGATACCGTATCTGTGAATTTTTCTTACTGTAAATAGAATCGAGGGTAGTAATTCCCAAATACCATAACTGTGAATTTACTGAATAAAGAATTACCGTATAAGGAGGTCTCATTGTAGTAATTCATATTTCTTGATTGGACCACTTGGAGACAAATAGAGACAATCTGTAGCATAATTCAGAAATATGCTGCAATGGCAATGCTGATCCCAATCATTACATAATACCGTAAATTAGCATACAAATTTAGAGAAGTGCAATGCAGGGGTAAATGTTAAGTATTACATAAGAAGTCTGGTAGTCCCATCCATATACATGATATGCTCCTCTACCCTTTCCTTTGGCCTTACCACATTATATATTATTAACATTACAAATTTAGAAAAACATATTTGAGTTGGAACAATCATACAATGACAGTCATACTGACAGAGATTATTGATACAGTTATCTTTATTTCAATTACCAGGCTTACATACTTCAGCTTCACTGAAACTTTCAAAATAAAAACGTACACTAGCAAAATAGTTTCACCTAAATGGTTATGTTAATGTTTGTTTTATTTTTTATCTTGAATCGGATACACAAATATAAAAAGACAGCAATCGGATCCATGGATATATAAATACAATTTATAAAATTGCGAGGATGACACAAAAATAATTTGAAACTTATTTCTATTGTGGACCTCTCGAAAAACAAAGTATACAGATATTTTTTGTATTGATAATCATAATTGTTATTGTAGTAGAATCAAGAACCTGTTCCTGTAGACGGTGGCATCTTTACTAATTAGCCGTAGCTTTATTATGGGTCCAGCTAACCAGTCTATTATACTTATCATTTAATCTAATTGAGCATATAAAAGAATGCCAATTCCCTTCTAAAAACCATATAATCATACATTTAGTTATATTCATAAGCTGGTTTCTGCTGTGGTGGAAGTACTAGTTGCTTATTGAATTGCAGACGACGACATCTAAATCACGTTTTCTTCGTCTATCCAGTGATGATTCTAACCAAGAAAATTAAGTCAACTGCCCTACTTATAGAATTGTTATTTGTGGTCAAGAAAATGTACCTACTTGGCTTAACGTAAAAGATGCGAGTATTTTTCTTGTCAAGAAGGATCCTTTCGTCGTTATGTACGCTGCCATGTTTGCTAGCAGTGTTGTCTACACGATTGCAATTTGTTTTAGGTTGTTGGATGAAATATATAATTTTATTTTTTAACTTCACTGCATCAGATTATGACAGGAGCGGAAGTATTCTTAAGTTATGAATTAACTTTGGGACAAAAATTAGGTACTTTAAAGTTTATGTTATATACTGCAGACAAAAAATCAACCTGTTCTATGGTCATTCTTATATAATTTACCTGTTGCGTAATTAT
>NC_134813.1:17781626-17801626 GCF_046742065.1 Oratosquilla oratoria
GCCCCCAAAAACAGCCTCGTGGGAAGAGAGTGAACATAAAAGTATGTTAGAAGACACAAGAATAACATTAAACAAGATAATGGAAGATGGAGGAAGAATAGTTATGATAGGTGACTTTAATTGCAAAGAAGTCTGCTGGGAAGAGATGACAGTAAAGGGTGGAGAAGACTCATGGGGAAATGTTCTACTTGAGATGATTATTGACCACACAATGACACAATGGATTCAAGAGAACACTAGGTATAGAAATGAAGAAGAACCATCGAGACTAGACCTGATAATCATATCAGAACCTGAAATAGTGGAAAAGATAGAATACCAGGCACCAATAAGTAAAAGTGACCACATATTGATAGAACTAGGACTAAATGAGGAAAAATACATGAAAAGAAATGATCAACATAGAAAAGGAAGATTGATGTATGAAAAAACAAATTTTGACAAAATAAGAGAATTCTTTCAAAATGAAAACTGGGAAAGAATACATACATACATACATACATATACCAAGGCTTTTTCCCCCTTCCAAGGGAGGTAGCCAAAAAGGGAAAGGCATAAAAACACTCCCACCCATTTCATCCCTAAATACACTCCACACCCCTCCCACCCTTCCTCTCATCTGAGCACCTCCTGGATGACGGGTCATCCCTGCACCCTGCCCACCGCCCTGGGTCAGAAGCAGTGTCACAAGACACAGTACATCCACAGCAAGGCCGCTTCATTTAATCGGCGACCCCCCCTCTCCGTCCCCCCTTGCATATAAGGAGAGGACGGGGAGAAATCCCTTCGGGCTGCGTCAAAAATTACTCACACATACTACCTCACTCCCCCGCCCATTCCTCCTCATGCAGTCACAACATCATCCATATACAACCATTCTCCACTCACCTCTGTCTTCCGTCCTCTCCCTTCCTTCCTCAACAGACATTCCCCTCTTCCCCAAAGCCCCCTTCACCCCATCCATCCACCTCATCCTAGGACGTCCCCTCATGTTCACTCCCTCCACATCTGCCTTCCATACCTCTTTTACTAGTCTTTCTTCACTCATTCTTTCCATGTGTCCAAACCATCCTAATATTCTTTCATCAACCCTATCTCCCAAATCCTTTTTCACCCCTGTTCTCCTCACCTCCTCATTTCTCACTCTATCTAGCCTAGTAACCCCCACCATACTTCTCAGACACCTCATCTCAAACACATTCAAACTCCTTCTCTCTTCTTCTCTTATGTTCCACGTTTCTGCCCCATACAGTGCTGTTGGCACAATCACTTCTTCATACAGTCTCCTCTTCGCATCCATTCCCAAATGTCTATTTCTCATTACACTCTTTAAACCACCAAGGCATTTACTCGCTTCTCTCAATCTACATTCTACCTCCACCTTCACTCCACCTTTTCCTGCTACACTTGCACCCAAGTATCTAAAACTATCCACCTCCTCCAGTCGCTCTCCCTTAATGTTCACTTCTAGTCTACTGCCACTTTCACCCCTTGTACATCTCATCACCTTACTTTTACCCACATTTATCTTTAGCTTTCTTCTATCACATACTCTCCCAAACTCTGCCACCAGCTTCCTCAATCCCTCCTCTGACCCTGCCACAAGCGCAGTGTCGTCCGCAAACAACAGCTGGCTCACCTCCCACTTTTCTCCATTTTCTTTAACCATCTCCAATCCCTGACTCACTACCCTAGCATTCACCTCTCGCACCACCCCATCCATGTATAAGTTGAACAGCCAGGGCGACATAACGCATCCTTGACGAAGTCCCACCTTTACTTCAAACCACTCACTCTCTCCATTTCCAATCCTAACACATGCTCTACTACTCACATAAAAACTCTTGACAGCTCCCAAAAGCTTTCCTCCTATCCCATAAATCTGCATAACCTCCCACAGTGCCTTTCTGTCTACCCTATCATAAGCCTTTTCCAGATCCATAAAAGCCCCAAAAACATCCTTCCCCTTTCCTATAGCTTTCTCACATATCTGTCTTACCACAAAGATCTGATCTACACAACCTCTACCCGTCCTAAATCCACACTGTTCCTCACCAATTACTCCTTCTGTTCCTCTCCTAATCCTCTCAATTAAGATTCTCCCATAAGCCTTCCCTACTACACTCAACAGGCTAATCCCTCTGAAATTACTACATTCACACTTGTCCCCTTTTCCCTTGTAAAGTGGAACTATACAGGCACTACTCCAGTCCTCCGGTACTCTACCCTCTCTCCAGCAAACATTAAATAATCTCACCAACCAGTCCACCATCACTGAACCTCCCTTTTTCAGACATTCTGCATGACATCCATCCAGACCAGGTGCCTTACCTGCTTTCATCATCTTTACAACTGCCTTCACCTCATCCTTCCTTATTTCTCCTCCATTCTCCTCACTCATCACTCTCATTTTCTTCGTATTTCCCACTGCAGCTATCTTTCCCTATCCTCCTTCACATTCAGCAACTCCCTAAAATATTCTGCCCATCTTCCCCTCACTGCCATCTCTTCCATTATCAACTCTCCATCTGTACCTTTTACCTTTTCTTCCCTACTTGATTCGCCTCCTCTTCCTCTCTTAATTTCTTTCCAAAACATCTTTTTATTACTTTCAAAATTTTCTGTCATACTCCTACCCCATTTCACATCTGCTCTCCTCTTTGCCTCCTTTACCTTTTGCTTTACTTCTCTTTTCTTTTCTTTGTACGTCTCATACACAAAGAAGATACAACAGTAGAAGAGAAATGGAATATTTTGACAAAAAATTATAAAGGAGTGGAAAATTATGTCCCAAGACAAAAACAAGAAAAAGAATATGTAAAGTGCTGGTGCAACAAAAGTTGTAAGGAGTTAAAAGACAAAAGAGATAAAGGTTGGACCAAATGGAAGAAAGACAAAAGACATGAAAAATGGACAATATATACTTGTTATAAAAATGAATATGTACAAGTGTGCAGAGACGAAAAAAGAAAATATGAAAAAAAATGTCATAGAAAGATGTAAAGATCAACCAAAACTATTTTACATATTTGTAAACAACAAACTGAAAAACAAACAAGAATTAGAGAAATTACGACAAGGAGGAGTTGAATACACAGAGGAAATAGAAATGGCAGAAATTATGAACAAACATTTTAAATCGGTGTTTACAAGGGAGAACATACAACCTGGAGAGATCGAATGGGAAGAGAAAGTCCCCCCTATGAAAGAAATAAAAGTAACAAAGAACGCAATAATGAAACACTTGAGTAATCTTGATGTCAGAAAATCGCATGGACCAGATGAAATAGCAAACTGGATTTTGAAGGAATGCAAGAATGAACTGGCAGACAAAATACAAAGCATAATAAACAGTTCCTTGAAAGAAGGAAAAGTTCCAAAAGATTGGAAAAGAGCGAATATAGTACCTATATACAAAGGAGGAAATAAAGAGGACCCAACAAACTATAGACCAGTCTCTCTAACAAGTACAATAGCAAAAATATGTGAAAGAATGATCAAAAGTAGATAGGTAAAGTATTTAAAAAAAACGACATACTAAATCAAAGGCAGTTTGGATTCAGACAAGGACGATCATGCGTCACCAATTTAATATGTTTCTATTCAAGGCTAATAGATATAATACAAGAAAGAGATGGATGGGCTAATTGAAATTGAAAGTTTCATGAGCTTCTTTGCAGATGACGCAAAACTGTTAAAAAAAAGTGAACACGGAAGAAGATTGTGAGTCACTACAGAGTGATCTCAATAAAGTATGGGAATGGAGTAGGAAGTGGGAGATGGAGTTGAATACCAAAAGGTGTAATATAATGGAATTTGGAAAAAGAAAAAAAAAAAATAGAAGGATCATATAAATTGGGAGAAGAAGGAATAAAAAAAGTAGAAATGAGAAGGACCTGGGAGTCATTATTATGAATAATATGTCACCTGGGAAACATGTAAACAAGATTTTTGGAGAAACTTATAATTTAATAAGAACAATCAAAGTGGCATTTACATACCTGGATGAAGAAATGGTGAAGAAAATATTAATCACTTTGATAAGACCAAGATTGGAATATGCAGCAACGATGTGGTCACCAAATATAAAAAAAAATTATAACAAAACTTGAAAGAATACAAAGAGCAATTACAAAATTGGCACCAACACACTCAAAACTATCATACGAAGAGAGACTAGCAAAACTTGAGCTACAGACACTACAGCAAAGAAGAGAGAGGAGATTTGATAACTATTTACAGAATCATGAAAGGCGTAGAAATTATTGATGGAGAGGATCTAGTAAAATGGGATGAAAGAAATACAAGAGGACACGGAAAGAAAATCAAGAAAGACAGCAATAGAAGAGATAGGGAAATATAGTACAGACAAGACCAGACCAATCAAGATTAAATTCAGGTCACAAACTACGGCTGAGAATATCTTATCCAAAACAGGGAAACTAGCAACAAGTGAACAATATAAAAAGGTATGGATAAAAAGGGAAATGAATAAAGAGGAAAGAGAGGAAGAAAAAACAGAAAAGACTTGAAGCAAAGGAAAAAACGAGATAAGAACGGAGTCAGAAAAAGAGAGATTCTATTGGAGAGTAGTGAATATGAAACTAAAGAAAGTCGACATACAAGAGAAAAACAAAAGGGAAACAGAGAACACAATGGAAGTGGCAGAAAACTAAGAGTGTCTTACACAAATATAGATGGATTAATAACAGGATTGAATGAGCTGAATGATTATTTGAAAGAAAAAGAACCAGACATAATGGGAATTGTAGAAACAAAATTAAAAGGTCCACTACCACCCAACAGTGTAGGACATGATGCATATAATTATTGGATTAGAAACAGAGTGAAAAAGGAAGGGGGTGGAGTTATGTTCCTGACTAAGAAGGATATAAACGTGAAGTGTGTCACATATGGAAAGAATACAGTAGAGATGATAATGATGGAAGTAGAAGACAGAGATAAGAAGAACAGAAAGTTTGTGATAAATTATGTGCCCCCCAAAACAGCCTCATGGGAAGAGAGTGAACATAAAAGTATGTTAGAGGACACAAAGATAACATTAAACAAGATAATGGAAGAGGGAGGAAAAATAGTTATGATGGGCGACTTTAATTGCAAAGAAATCTGCTGGGAAGAAATGACAGTAAAGGGTGGAGACGGCTCATGGGGAAACGCTCTACTTGAGATGGTTACTGACCATACAATGACACAATGGATACAGGAGAACACTAGGTATAGAAATGAAGAAGAGCCATCGAGACTAGACCTAGTAATTACATCCGAACCTAGAATAGTGGACAAAATTGAATATAAAACACCAATAGGTAAAAGTGACCACATATTGATTGAACTGGAACTTAATGAAGAAAAATATATGAAAAGAAATGAACAATACAGAAAAGGAAGAATGATGTATGAAAAAACAAACTTTGATAAAATAAGAGAATTCTTTCAAAAGGAAAACTGGGAAGAAATATACAAAGAAGAAACAACAGTAGAAGAGAAATGGAATATTTTGACAAAAATTTACAAAAAAGGAGTGGAAAAGTATGTCCCAAGACAAAAACAAGAAAAAGAATATGTAAAATGCTGGTACAACAAAAGCTGTAGGGAGTTAAAAGACAAAAGAGACAAAGCCTGGACCAGATGGAAAAAAGACAGAAGACCTGAAAAATGGAAAATATATACCTGTTATAGAAATGAATATGTACAAATGTGCAGAGAGGAAAAGAGAAAATATGAAAAAGATATCATAGAAAAGTGTAAAGATCAACCAAATATATTCTACAGATTTGTAAACAATAAACTGAAAAACAAACAAGACTTGGAGAAATTAAGACAGGAGGGAGTTGAATACACTGAGGAAATGGAAATGGCGGAAATTATGAACAAACATTTTAAATCAGTGTTTACAAGGGAGAACATACAACCTGAAGAGAACGAATGGAAAGAGAAAGTCCCCCTATGGAAGAAATAGAAGTAACAAAGAATGAAATATTAACACACTTGAGTAATCTTGATGTCAGAAAATCGCATGGACCAGATGAAATAGCAAACTGGATACTGAAAGAATGCAGGAATGAACTGGCAGACAAAATACATAGCATACTAAATAGTTCCTTGAAAGAAGGAAAAGTTCCAGAAGATTGGAAAAAAGCAAATATAGTAACTTTATAAAGGAGGAAAAAAAGAAGAACCTACCAACTATAGACCAGTCTCTCTAACAAGTACAATAGCAAACATTTGTGAAAGAATTATCAAAAGTAGATGGGTAAAATATTTAGAAAAAAACAAAACAAAGTGTTAAATCCAAGGCAATTTGGATTCAGACAAGGACGATCATGCGTCACCAATTTAATATGTTTCTATTCAAGGCTAATAGATATAATACAAGAAAGAGATGGATGGGCGGACTGTGCATTTTTAGATCTAAAGAAAGCTTTTGACAAAGTACCACATAAGAAGTTGCTTAAGAAATTAGAAACTGAAGGAGGAATACAGGGCAAACTACTAAATTGGATGGAGGACTTTTTGCAAGAAAGAAAAATGAGAGTAGTGATAAGAAACCAGCACTCAAAATGGGATGAAGTAATAAGCGGTGTTCCGCAGGGAACAGTTCTGGCCCCAATAATGTTTGCTATATATATTAATGATATGGATGAAGGAATAGAAAGCTATATGAGCTTCTTTGCAGATGATGCAAAACTACTGAAAAGAGTGAAAACTGAAGAAGATTGTGAATCACTACAGAGAGATCTAAATAAAGTACAGGAATGGAGTAGGAAGTGGGAGATGGAGTTCAATACAAAAAAGTGTAGTATAATGGAATTTGGAAAAATCAAAAACAGAATAACAGGAGCATATAAATTGGGAGAAGAAGGAATAAAAAAAGTAGAAAATGAGAAGGACCTGGGAGTCATTGTTATGAATAATATGTCACCTGAGAAACATATAAATCAGATTTTTGGAGAAACTTATAATCTAATAAGAACAATCAAAGTTGCATTTACATACCTGGATGAAGAAATGGTGAAGAAAATCCTAATCACCCTGATAAGACCAAGATTGGAATATGCAGCAACGATATGGTCACCAAGTACAAAAAAATGTATAAAAAAAACTTGAAAGAATACAAAGAGCAATTACAAAATTGGCACCAACACTCTCAAAACTATCATATGAAGAGAGACTAGAAAAACTTGAACTACAGACACTAGAGCAAAGAAGAGAGAGAGGAGATTTGATAGCTATTTACAGAATCATGAAAGGCATAGAAATTACTGATAGAGAGAATCTGATAAAATGGGATGACAGAAATACTAGAGGACACAGAAAGAAAATAAAAAAAGACAGCTATAGAAGAGATTTGAAAAAGAACAGCTTTCCTCACAGAGTAATAGACAGTTGGAACAAGTTAGATGAGAAAGTGGTGTGTGCAAAAACAATACATGAATTTAAAAATAGTTTAGATAAAATGAGATATGAAGACGGGACTCCACGAGCATAGCTCCCCTTCCCGTAAAATACAACTAGGTAAATACAACTATGTAAATACACACACACACACACACACACACACACACACACACACACACACACACACACACACACACACACACACACACACACACACACACACACACACACACACACACACACACACACACACACACACTTTCAACGAACGGACGGCTTGAAGAACGTTCTGAAGAAAAGTGCAGATTGTGGATCCCAACGCAAAGAGAAGTGCCTTTTTGTATTTGCAGGGTGGGGGGAAATTGCTCGTGGGGTAGTGGGAAAGTAAGGAAAGAGGAGAGGGGGAGGGATTGCTGGGGAAATGGAAGGTAATGAGGAGGTGGAGGAATTGGCCCTGACGGGCCGCCGAAAGGTGGACAAACGACCGCAAGACGAGCTGGATGATGACGACATGTCTAATAGGAATGTGAAGATTAGAGGTATAGATAGGAGCAATATAGTAGAAAGTGATGAGAATATTTTCAAGGGATTTAAAGAGGGTGGGGGGGACACAACCCCCCCCCCCCCGACTGACAAGACTAGAAGAGAAGGTCGATAAGATGAACGAGGACTTGGAGCGTAGGTTCGGTAATGTTGACAGTATGATACGAAGAATTGAAAAATTGGAAGAACTAGAGAGGGCGAACAAAAACTTAACTAAGGAAATTGAAGAATTAAAACAACAGTTAAAAGAAGTAAAAGATGAGAATAAAGTCTTAAAGGAGAATAATATGGAGAACAAGGAGGGTTGGAAAAAAATTCAAGAAAATAGCAAGGTTGCATTCACTGACATAATCAGACAGCAAATGAATGAACAAACTGAAAACTCAGTTATTAAAGTGATGAGACAGAAGGAGAATATAGTAAGAGACTTAGCAGACAAAAAGAAATGTGTAATTATATTAGGAATGGAAGAGAAACATAACCCAGATAGAACCACAAGAATCAAAGAGGAAAATGAAAAAGTAAGCCAATTACTAGAATCAGTTCAGGAAGATGAACCAGAAATTATGAAACAAATCGAAGAGAAATTTAGACTCGGAAAGTATAGCACAGACAAGACCAGACCAATTAAGATTAAATTCAAGTCACAAACAACGGCAGAGAATATCTTATCCAAAACAGGGAAACTAGCAACAAGTGAACAATACAAAAAGATATGGATAAAAAGAGAAATGAATAAAGAGGAAAGAGAGGAAGAAAAGCAGAAAAGACTGGAAGCTAAGGCAAAAAACGAGAACAGAACGGAGTCAGAGAAAGAGAGATTCTATTGGAGAGTAGTGAACATGAAACTAAGGAAGTTCGACATACAAGAGAAAAACATAAGGGAAACAGAGAACACAATGGAAGTGGCAGAAAACTAAGAGTGTCTTACACAAATATAGATGGATTAATAACAGGATTGAATGAGCTGAATGATTATTTGAAAGAAAAAGAACCAGACATAATGGGAATTGTAGAAACAAAATTAAAAGGCCCACTACCACCCAACAGTGTAGGACATGATGCATACAATTATTGGATTAGAAACAGAGAGAAAAAAACAAGGGGGTGGAGTTATGTTCCTGACTAAGAAGGATATAAACGTGAAAGGTGTCATATATGGAAAGAATACAGTAGAGATGATTATGATAGAAGTGGAAGACAGAGATAAGAAGAGCAGAAAATTTGTGATAAATTATGTGCCTCCAAAAACAGCCTCATGGGAGGAGAGTGAACATAAAAGTATGTTAGAGGACACAAAGATAACATTAAATAAAATAATGGAAGATGGAGAAAGAATAGTTATGATGGGCGACTTTAATTGCAAAGAAATCTGCTGGGAAGAAATGACAGTAAAGGGTGGAGATGACTCATGGGGAAACGCTCTACTTGAGATGATTATTGACCACACAATGACACAATGGATACAGGAGAACACTAGGTATAGAAATGAAGAAGAACCATCGAGACTAGACTTATTAATTACATCTGAACCTAGAATAGTGGACAAGATTGAATATAAAACACCAATAGGTAAAAGTGACCACATATTGATTGAACTGGAACTTAATGAAGAAAAATATATAAAAAGAAATGAACAATATAGAAAAGGAAGAATGATGTATGAAAAAACAAACTTTGATAAAATAAGAGAATTCTTTCAACAAGAAAACTGGGAAGAAATATACAAAGAAGAAACATCAGTGGAAAAGAAATGGAATATTTTGACAAAAATTTACAAAAAAGGAGTGGAAAAGTATGTCCCAAGACAAAAACAAGAAAAAGAATATGTAAAATGCTGGTACAACAAAAGCTGTAGGGAGTTAAAAGACAAAAGAGACAAAGCCTGGACCAGATGGAAAAAAGGCAGAAAACCTGAAAAATGGAAAATATATACCAGTTATAGAAATGAATATGTACAAACATGCAGAGAGGAAAAGAGAAAATATGAAAAAGACGTCATAGAAAAATGTAAAGATCAACCAAAACTATTCTACAGATTTGTAAACAATAAACTGAAAAACAAACAGGACTTGGAGAAATTAAGACAAGGGGGAGTTGAATACACTGAGGAAATGGAAATGGCGGAAATTATGAACAAACATTTTAAATCAGTGTTTACAAGGGAGAACATACAACCTGAAGAGATTGAATGGAAAGAGAAAGTCCCCCCTATAGAAAAAATAGAAGTATCAAAGAATGAAATATTGATACAATTGAGTAATCTTGATGTCAGAAAATCACATGGACCAGATGAAATAGCAAACTGGATTCTGAAAGAATGCAGGAATGAACTGGCAGACAAAATACATAGCATAATAAGCAGTTCCTTGAAAGAAGGAAAAGTTCCAGAAGATTGGAAAAAAGCAAATATAGTACCTATATATAAAGGAGGAAATAAAGAAGAACCTACCAACTATAGACCAGTCTCTCTAACAAGTACAATAGCAAAAATTTGTGAAAGAATTATCAAAAATAGATGGGTAAAATACTTGGAAAAAAACAACGTACTAAATCCAAGGCAATTTGGATTCAGACAAGGACGATCATGCGTCACCAATTTAATATGCTTCTATTCAAGGCTAATAGATATAATACAAGAAAGAGATGGATGGGCTGATTGTGCATTTCTAGACCTAAAAAAAGCTTTTGACAAAGTACCACATAAGAAGTTGCTTAAGAAACTAGAATCTGAAGGAGGAATACAAGGTAAATTACTAAATTGGATGGAAGACTTTTTGCAAGAAAGAAAAATGAGAGTAGTGATAAGAAATCAGCACTCAAAATGGAATGAAGTAATAAGCGGTGTCCCGCAGGGAACAGTCCTGGCCCCAATAATGTTTGCTATATATATTAATGATATGGATGAAGGAATTGAAAGCTATATGAGCTTCTTTGCAGACGATGCAAAACTACTGAAAAGAGTGAAAACTGAAGAAGATTGTGAATCACTACAGAGAGATCTAAATAAAGTACAGGAATGGAGTAAGAAGTGGGAGATGGAGTTCAATACAAAAAAGTGCAGTATAATGGAATTTGGAAAAAGCAAAAACAGAATAACAGGATCATATAATTTGGGAGAAGAGGGAATAAAAAAAGTAGAAAATGAAAAGGACCTGGGAGTCATTGTTATGAATAATATGTCACCTGAAAAACATATAAATAAGATTTTTGGAGAAACTTATAATTTAATAAGAACAATCAAAGTGGCATTTACATACCTGGATGAAGAAATGGTGAGGAAAATCCTAATCACCCTGATAAGACCAAGATTGGAATATGCAGCAACAATATGGTCACCAAGTACAAAAAATTTATAAAAAAACTTGAAAGAATACAAAGAGCAATTACAAAACTGGCACCAACACTCTCAAAACTATCATATGAAGAGAGACTACAAAAACTTGAACTACAGACACTAGAGCAAAGAAGAGAGAGAGGAGATTTGATAGCTATTTACAGAATCATGAAAGGCATAGAAATTACTGATAGAGAGAATCTGATAAAATGGGATGACAGAAATACAAGAGGACACGGAAAGAAAATAAAAAAAGATAGCTATAGAAGAGATTTGAAAAAGAACAGCTTTCCACACAGAGTAATAGACAGTTGGAACAAGTTAGATGAGAAAGTGGTGTGTGCAAAAACAATACATGAATTTAAAAATTGTTTAGATAAAATGAGAAATGAAGACGGGACTCCACGAGCATAGCTCCCCTTCCCGTAATATACAACTAGGTAAATACAACTAGGTAAATACACACACACACACACACACACACACGTAGACGGACACACACACACACACACACACACACACACACACACACACACACACACACACACACACACACACACACACACACACACACACACACACACACACACACACACACACACACACACACACACACAGTGGGAA
Source organism: Oratosquilla oratoria (assembly GCF_046742065.1). Classification (NCBI taxonomy): domain Eukaryota; kingdom Metazoa; phylum Arthropoda; class Malacostraca; order Stomatopoda; family Squillidae; genus Oratosquilla; species Oratosquilla oratoria. Next base: position 17,793,550 of record NC_134813.1, read on the forward strand.
AGCACTGACCTCACAAGCCAGAGAACCGGGGTTCGATTCCCCGGGCGGGCGGAGATTTGTTGGGTTTGTCTCCTTTCACATGTAACCTCTGTTCACCTAGCAGTGAGTAGGTACGGGACGTTCGTCAAGGAGTTGTGACCTTGCTGTCCCGGTGTGTGGTGTGTGAGTGGTCTCAGACCTACCCAGAGATCGGCAAATAATGAGCTCTGAGCTCACTGCCGTAGGGTGGTGTCTGGCTGTCTCGACAGAGACTGCAGCAGATCCGAGGTGAATACACACACACACACGTAGACGGACACACACACACACACACACACACACACACACACACACACACACACACACACACACACACACACACACACACACACACACACACACACACACACACACACACACACACACACACACAGATGATGTATAAATGGGTGAAATTATGAAAAAAACATTTTAAATCTATATTCACAATTGAAAGTTAACAAAATTGGGAGGAAGGACAGAAAGACATTACTGTGACACAGAAAGAAACAAGGGACAAAATAAAAAAAACTTTGTCAGAAAATCACACGGGCCGAATAGAGTTGCAAATTGGATATTAAAAGAATGTATAGATGAACTAATAGACAAAATACACAAGATATTTTATTTCTCACTCAAGGAAGGAAAAGTACCACAAGATTGGAAAAATGCAAATATTGTATCAATATACAAAGGAGGAGACAAAGAAAACCCAACCAACTATAGACCGGTCTCCCTTACAAGTACATACATATACCAAAGGCTTTTTCCCCCTTACAAGGGAGGTAGCCAAAAAGAAAAAGGCATAAAAACCATTCCCACCCATTCCACCCCTAATACACTCGACTCCCCTCCACCCTCTACCCTCCCTCTTATCTTGATACCTCCTGGATGACGGGTCATCCCTGCATCTTGTCCACTACCCTGGGTCAGAGGCAGTGTCGCAAGACACAACACATCTACAGGCCGCTTCATTAAATCGGCGACCCCCCTCTCCGTCCCCTCATGCAGAAAAAAAGAAGACGGGGAGAAATCCCTTTGGGCTGCGTCAACATTTTCTCACACATACTACCTCACCCCCCATCCCCCCGCCCATTACACCTCATGCATCACAACATCATCCATATACAACCATTCTCCATTCACCCCTGTCTTCTGTCCTCTCGCGTCCTTCCTCAACAGACATTCCCCTCTTCCCCAAAGCCCCTTTCACCCCATCCATCCATCTCATCCTAGGTCGACCCCTCATGTTCACTCCCTCCACTTCTGTCTTCCATACCTCTTTTACTAGTCTTTCTTCACTCATTCTTTCCATGTGCCCAAACCATCCCAATACTCTTTCATCCACCCGATCTCCCAACTCCCTTACTACCCCTGTTCTCCTCCTCACCTCCTCATTCCTCACTATATCCAGCCTAGCAACCCCCATCATACTTCTCAGACACCTCATCTCAAACACATTCAAACTCCTTCTCTCTTCCTCTCTTGTGTTTCATGTTTCTGCCCCATACAGCGTTGTTGGCACAATTACTCCTTCATACAATCCCCTCTAAGCCTCCATTCCCAAATGTCTATTCCTCATTACACTTTTTAATCCACCAAAGCATCCACTCGCTTCTCTCAATCTACATTCTACCTCCACCTCCACTCAACCCTTTCCTACCACATTCGCACCCAAGTATCTAAAACTATCCACTTCCTCCAATCACTCTCCCTTAATGCTCACTTCCAGTCTGCTGCCACTTTCACCCCTTGTACATCTCATCACCTTACATTTGCCCACATTTATCTTCAGCTTTCTTCTTTCACACACTCTCTCAAACTCTGTCACCAACTTCCTCAATACCTCCTCTGATCCTGCTACAATAGCAGTGTCGTCAGCAAACAACAGCTGGGTCACCTCCCACTTTTCTCCATTTTCTTTAACCATCTCCAATCCCTGACCCACTACCCTTGCATTACCTCTCGCACCACCCCATCCATGTATAAGTTGAATAGCCAGGGCGACATAACACATCCCTGACGAAGTCCCATCTTTACCTCGAACCACTTACTCTCTCCATTTCTAATCCTGACACAAGGTCTACTACTCTCGTAAAAACTCTTGGCAGCTCCTATAAGCTTTCCTCCTATCCCGTATATCTGCAAGACCTCCCACAGTGCCTTCCTGTCTACCCTGTCATAAGCCTTTTCCAGATCCATAAAAGCCCAAAAAACATCCTTAACTTTTCCTATAGCTTTCTCACATATCTGTCTTACCACAAAGATCTGATCTACGCAACCTCTACCTGTCCTAAATCCACACTGTTCTTCGCCAATTACTCCCTCTGTTCCTCTCCTAATCCTCTCAATCAAGATCCTCCCATAAGCCTTCCCAACTACACTTAACAAGCTAATCCCTCTGAAATTACTACACTTACACTTGTCCCATTTTCCCTTGTAAAGTGGAACTATACAGGCACTCCTTCAGTCCTCCGGCACTCTACCCTCTCTCCAGCAAACATTAAATAACCTCACCAACCAGTCCACCATCACTGTACCGCATGGCATCCATCCAGACCAGGTGCTTTACCTGCTCTCATATCCTTAACAACTGCCTTCACTTCATCCTTCCTTATTTCTCCTCCATTTTCCTCACTCATCACGGTCATTTTTTTTTAGCACTTCCCACTGCAACTATCTTTCCCTCCCTATCCTCCTTTACATTTAGCAACTACCTAAAATATTCTGCCCATCTTCCCCTTACTGCCTTCTCTCCCATTATAATCTCTCCATCTGCACCTTTCCCCTTTTCTTCTCTACTTGTTTCACCTCCTCTTCCTCTCTTAATTTCTTTCCAAAACATCTTTTTATTACTTTAAAAAATTCTGTCATACTCTTACCCTATTTCACATCAGCTCTCCTCTTTGCCTCATTTACCTTGTGCTTTACTTCTCTTCTCTTTTCTTTGTACCTCCCATATGACTCCCTCGTCCTATTTTGTAACCAATCTGTGAAAGCTCGCTTCTTCTCTTCTACAGCCTTCTTTGTGTCCTCATCTTACCTTTCACTTACAAGTATAATAGCAAAAATATGCGAAAAAGTTATCAGAAGTAAATGAATTAAACATTTGGAAGAAAATGGTATATTAGATCCAAAACAATTTGGATCTAGACGATGAAGGTCATGTGCCACAAACTTGATTTGAGTCTGAAAATGGAGTCAAAAGTGTGAAGTGAACTACAACATCAAAGCATGTAATATAATGGAATTAAGAAAAAGTAAAAATAGAATATCGGTAAAATACAGAATTACAAAGGAAGTTAAGAAAGTCAACTCGGAAAGGGACCTAGGGGTAACTATCAGCAATGATATGGCACCAGATAAGGATATCAACAGAATAGTCGGAGAAACTTTCAATTTACTAAGATCAATGAAAGTGGCCTTTGACTACTTGGATGAAGAAATGGTAAAGAATATATCAGTTACATTGATAAGACCAAAATTAGTGTACCCTGCGACACTATGAACACCCAGTACAAAAAAGAACATAAAGAAATTAGAAAGAATTCAAAGAGCAATGACAAAAATGGCACCAACACTCTCCAAATTGACATTCGAACAAAGATTGGCAAAACTAGAACTACCAACCCTAGAACAAAGAAGAGAAAGAGGAGATCTACTAACCATCTACAGAATTATGAAAGGGATGGAAGTCCTTGATAAAAATGATTGATCAAAGTGGAATAAAAGAAAAACAAGAGGACACGAAAAGAAACTTAAAAAGGATAGTTATAGAAGAGATCTGAAAAAGAATAGCTTCCCACACAGAATGGTAGATATCTGGAACAAATTGAATGAGGAAATAGTGAGTGCAAAAACTATACAAGATTTTAAGGTCAAACTGGATACTGAAAGACACACACACACACACACACACACACACACACACACACACACACACACACACACACACACACACACACACACACACACACACACACACACACACACACACACACACACACACACACACACACACACACACACACACACACACTCACACACACACACACACACACACACACACACACACACACACACACACACACACACACACACACACACTCACACACACACACACACACACACACACACACACACACACACACACACGCACGCACGCACGCACGCACGCACGCGCACGCACGCACACACACACACACACACACACACACACACACACACACACACACACACACACACACACACACACACACACACACACACACACACACACACACACACACACGTAGACAGATTCACGGCGAAGATTGGAACTCCGGAGAAGAAGTGAAATTTTCGTGGATCTCAACAACGAGGGGGTACCTTTTTGTATTAGTAGGGAAGGGGAAAACTCGTGGTGTAGTGGGAAGGTGATGAAAAAGGAGAAAGGGAGGGATTACTGAGGGAAATGGAAGGAGATGAGGAAGGAGACGAACGGGCTCCCCCTGATGGCAGGAAAATGTAAACAAGAGGTCTGTTGATGACGCAGGAGAAATCGAAAATATCAGTAAAATGATTAAGGTTAGAAATATAGATAAGAACAACAAAATGGAAAGTGAAAATAATAATTTCCATGGATTTAATGAGGGGGGAGGGATGCCAACCTCCCCCGATTAGGAAGTCTAGAAGAAAAACTAGAGAAAATGACCGAACACTGGGAGAGTACTGTAGATTCGGTCAACTTACACGGATTGCACAGAGAGTTGATAAATTGGAAGAGTTAAAGAAGGAGAACCAAACCCTAACTAAAGAAATAGAATAATTAAAAAGACAGTTATGAGAAGTAAAATATGAGAATGAGGAATTAAAGAGGAATAATAAAGAGAATAAAGAGTCCATAGCAAAAGAAGTACAGGGTTGGAAAAAAGTCCAAGAGAATAACAAATTGCATTTAAGGATATAGTGGCACAACAGATGAAAGATCAAACTAAAGACACAGTTATTAAAGTGATGAGAGAGAAGGAGAATATAGTGAGAGACTTAGCGGGTAAAAAGAAATATATAATTTTATTGGGGAAGGAAGAGAAGTATAATATAAATTGGACTACATGAATAAAGGAGGAGGAGAAAGTAAATAAGATATTGGAAGTAGTTCAAGAAGATGGAACAGAAACAGGGAAAAAAATAGAAGAAATATATAGACTAGGGAAATACAATACAGATAAGACCAGACCAATTAAGATCAAATTCAAGTCACAAGTAACAGCAGAGAATATCTTTGCAAAAACAGGGAAACTAGCAAACAGTGAGCAATTTAAACAGGTATGGATAAAAACAGAAACGAATAAAGAGGAAAGAGAGGATGAAAAGGAAGACTAATGTACAACAAAACGGATTTTGAGAAACTCAGAAAATTCTTTCAAAAAGTGAATTGGGAAAACTTCTTTAATGAAGGAACAAAGATGGAAGAGAAATGGACGATGTTAAAAGAAATATATAATGATGAAATGGATAAATACGTACAGCAAACAGGAATATGTGTATATTAAATGCTGGTACAACAAAAATGTAGTTAGGCAAAAGATAGAGGAAACAAAGCTTGGGAAAGATGAAAAAGACAAACTGTGCAAGTGGCACATATATATCAAACTAAGAAATGAATATGTAACAATACGCAGGGAAGAAAAGATAAACAAACTATGAAAAAGACATAATAGACAAAGGCAAGGATCAACTTGAATAATTCTACAGATATGTAAATGGTAGATTAGAAAATAAACAGGAAATAGTGTAATTGCGTCAAGGGAATGAGGAATATATAAATGTGGAAATGGCTGAAATTATGAACAAACATTTCAAACCTGTATTCACAAATGAAAATATATACATTTGGGATGAAGGAAAGGGAGAAAGATCTCCCAATGAAATAAATAAATGTGGCACAGAAATAAATAAAGGACCAAACAATAAACCTTGATGTCATAAAATCACATGGCCCCGACGGAATTGCAAATTGGATACGAAAAGAATGTACAGGTGAACTACATACATACATACATATACCAAAGGCTTTCTTTCCCCCTACACGGGAGGTAGCATAAAAAAAAAAAAAACACTCCCACACATTCCATCCCCTATCCACTCCACTCTCCTCCACCCTCTTCCCTCTCTCTTATCTTGGCATCTCCTGAATGACGGGTCATCCCTGCATCTTGTCCCCTGCCCTGGGTCAGAAGCAGTGTTGCAAGACACAGCACATCCACAGCAAGGCAGCTTCATTAATTCGGCGACCCCCCTCTCCGTCCCCTCATGTAGAAAAGGAGAAAACGGGGAGAAATCCCTTCGGGCTGCGTCAATTTATTTCTCATACATACTCCCTCACCCCCTCCATCCCCACCCACTCTCCCTCATGCATCACAGCATCATCCATACACAACCCTTCTCCATTCACCCCTATCTTCTGTCCTCTCCCATCCTTCCTCAACAGACATTCCCCTCTTTCTCAATGCCCCTGGATTATTCGGTGCAGACGGCACAAGTCATGGAAGCCTTGATTGAAAGCGAAACTCTGTTCGAAACATTAATAAAACACACACACTCGGGTCCCTGGCCTTGTCAACAAGTACGAAAGCTATGGTGAAATATATCTAACATGTCTGCACGAGACCGTTGACGATAGGGAATGCCTGACAGAGGTAATAAGCCTAGTTCACACTATCAAAGATTTTATCAAATTTTCGTCCTCTACCCTGTACAATGTAATATGATTTAACAATCTTTGAGAGTGTGAACCTGGCGTTTCTTGTAAATCATAATACAAAGTGTAGTAAAGCATTTGACAAGGAACTGACATGTAGAACTGGTTGACGGGGAATAATAGCTACTGTCAACACTGCACCATGTTTTTAGCTTTGCACTTACTTCATAGATGCCTATCTGCTTAGCAATTGTGCACCACACAACAGCTCTACTGGAGCAATATGATAAATCCAAAATTAATACTTGCCTAAAAAAATTGTATTGTTCTGATAACATGACAAACTAAACAATAGAATATACAAACCATATATCTCCGTTTTGTATTTACACAATATGTACATATTTTGCTTGGTAAATTACTGAGTTTGCGTTCTGAATATCCATCATACAAACTTGCAAGAGATGCCAAACTTCATTCCGCTATAAAAGTTCCTAACCAATCTGTTCCAAATATGAAAAACAAGAGAAGTCTGACATCATCCAGACACAAGGGTCCAGGTTTAATTGTCCAACACAGTGGACTCTTTCCATATACCAAGGACAAATAGCACTCCGAATATAATTCTAAGAATCTGAACTAAAGTCATTGGTGAAGGGCATTTAAATCCTGTGCAATGCCCATCTGGTGCAGGACATTTTTTCCTAATTCGGTCTCTGGCACACACTGGAAGAGGCAGGCGATTTCTTTTTCCACAGTCGTTGCCAACACCCCTCCACTAAATTACGATGGGCGAGATACCTGTACAGCCTGAAATAAATAAAAGTACTAATTTATGATTATTCATTTTGTTGTAAATTCATAAAATATGCATTGTTACATAGTCTATTGTATATGTATTTTGTTACATGTATCCAAATCCGATAAATCTTCTTCACTCGATGTGAAGTCATCTTCGTATTGCATGCAAATGTAAACAACAGCTGTTACGTCATCAGTTGCCCTTGCGGTGGAAAATATAACTACGACATTGAAAAGTTCGTCTGCTATCAGGCACTTTTAAGATCATGCTGTTTAGATAAAATCAAGACTATAAAATGCTAGAAACGTGTATTTTAATGTTCTAACTTCTAAGTTATATTTTTGTACATGAAATAATAAAAAATAAAGAAATCCAAAATCTTCTCAGATGACCTTTAGACACGGCAAAGGAAGCATGGACTGGGAGTGAAGTGTTTATTTCTGATGTTTCGTCTACTGACTTTTTCAAAGGAATGAGCATACTAGATCGTGCAGAGTTTAATATACGCTTGGTAGCTCATGGAGGTATGCGAGCGTGGCGTGCTGTGCTCTGATTGGCCCGCTGAGATGCCCGAG
>NC_134813.1:17809126-17819126 GCF_046742065.1 Oratosquilla oratoria
AAAAATCGTAGTGGAGAGTTGATGGTGGAGATATATCTAGAAAGAGAGTTGATGATAGCATCCGACCTAGATATGGATCAAAAGGTCTCCTGTCGGCATGCTCCTCCTTTGTAATCCTTTGTAATACAGTGTTTAGGAAGAAAGTCAAGCATAAGTACACATGGGAGAGGGTGGTGGATGGAAGGGTGGTAGATAGGGCGTTAATGGACTATATAGTGGTAACCAGGAGAATAGTAGGAAGAGTTAAGGATGTACATGTTCTAAGGGGAGAGAGTGGGGGAATATCAGATCATTTTTTTGGTGGAAGGTAAGTTGAGAGTGGAGGATAGATGGAGAAAGAGGAAAAGGACAGAAGGTAGGGAGGTGCTTAAAGTAAACTGCTTAAATGAGAAAAAAAGAGGAGTACAAGAAGAAGCTGAGAGAGGAGTGGGAGGGAGTGAAGGATAGAGTAGAACTAGGAGTGGAGGAGGAATGGGGATGGTTCAAGGAGGGGTCATAAGGTGTGCAACGATGGTGTGTGGAACAAGGAGGATGGGAGGAAATAGAATGAAGGGTAGTGAGTGGTGGGATAAGAAAGTAAAGAAAGTTGAAGAAGAGAAAAGCGAGTATTCACAGATTGGTTACAAAATAGGACTAGAGAATCATATGAGAGGTGCAAAGAAAAGAAAAGAGAAGTAAAGCATAAAACAAAGGAGGTAAAGAGGAGAGCAGGTGGGAAATGGGGTAAGAGTATGACAGAATTTTTTTTTTTTAAATAATAAGAAATGTTTTGGAAAAAATAAGAGAAGAAGAGGAGGTGAATCAAGTAAAGAAGAAAAGGTAAAAGGTGCAGATGGAGAGATGATAATGGGAGAGAAGGCAATAATAGGAAGATGGGCAAAGTACGAGTATTTTAGGGAGTTGCTAAATGTGAAGGAGGATAGGGAGGGAAAGGTAGTTGCAGTGGGTAGTGCTAAGAAAATGACAGTGGTGAGTGAGAAAAATGGAGGAGAAATAAGGAAAGATGAAGTGAAGGCAGCCGTTAAGGTAATGAGAGCAGGTAAGGCACCTGGGTTGGATGGGTGTCATGCAGAATGTCCAAATAAAAAGGAGGTACAGTGATGGTGGATTGGCTGGTGAGGTTATTTATTGTTTGTTTATGAGAGGGTAGAGTGCCGGAGGACTGGAGGAGTGCTTGTATAGTTCCACATTACATAGGAAAAGGGGACTAGTATGGCGTGTAGTAATTTTAGAGGAACCAGTTTGTTGAGTGTAGTTGGGAGGGCTTATGGGAGGGTTTTTGATTGAAAGGATTAGGAGAGGAACAGAGGGAATAATTGGTGAGGAACAGTGTGGGTTTAGGACAGGTAGGGGTTGCATGGATCAGATTTTTGCGGTAAGACAGATCTGTGAGAAAGCTATAGGAAAAGACAAGGATGTTTTTTGGGCCTTTATCTATTTGGAAAAGGCTTATGATAGGGTAGATAGGAAGGCAATGTGGAAGGTATTGCAGATATATGGGATAGGAGGAAAGCTGTTAAGAGCAGTCAAAAGTTTTTACGAGAGTAGTAGAGCTTGTGTTAGAATCAGAAATGGAGGAATTGAGTGGTTTGAGGTAAAGGTGGGACTTCGCCAGGGATTTGTTATGTTGCCCTGGCTTTCCAATTTATACATGGATGGGGTGATGCGAGAGGTAAATGCAAGGGTGGTGGGTCAGGGATTGGAGATGGTTAAAGGGAGTGAAGAGAAGTGAGAGATAAGCCAGTTGTTGTTTGCTAACGACACTGCGCTTATGGCAGGATCAGAGGAGGGATTCAGGAAGTTAGTGACAGAGTTTGGGAGGCTGTGCTAAAAAAAGAAGTTGAAGATAAATGTGGGTGAAAATAAGGTGATGAGATCTACTTGGGGAGAAAGTGGTAGCAGACTGGAAGTGAGTATTAAGGGAGAGAGACTGGAGAAAGTGGGCAGTTTTAGATACTTGGGTGCAAATGTGGCGGGAGAGGGAGGAGTGGAGGTGGAGGTAGAATGTGGATTGAGGGAAGCAAGTAAATGCCTTGGGTGAATAACAAGTGTAATGAGAAATAGACATTTGGGAATAGATGCTAAGAGGAGAATATTTGATGGAGTGATTGTACTGACAGCACTGCATGGGGCAGAAACATGGAACATAAGAGAAGAAGAGAGGAGTTTGAATGTGTTTAAGATGAGGTGCCTGGGAAGTATGATAGAGGTTACTAGGCTGGATAGAGTGAGAAATGAGGAGGTGAGGAGGAGAACAGGGGTGGAAAGGGATTTGGGAGATAGGGTTGATGAAAGAGTATTGGGATGGTTTGGACACATGGAAAGAATGAGTGAAGAAAGACTAGTAAAAGAGGTGTGGAAGGCAGAGGTGGAAGGAGTGAACATGAGGGGTCGACCTAGGATGAGATGAATGGGGTAAAAGGGGCATTGGGTAAGAGGGGAATGTCTGTTGAGGAAGGACGGGAGAGGAGAGAAGACAGGGGTGAATGGAGCATGGTTGTGTATGGATGATACTGTGATGCATTAAAGGGAATGGGTGTGGGATGGGGGGTGAGGTAGTATACGTGAAAAAATAATTTGACGCAGCCCGAAGGGATTTCTCCCTGTCTTCTCTTTTTCTGCATGAGGGGACGGTGTAACCATCACTAATCATCACCAACTACGCACGTGATCCACAGACATGCGACATGGCACTCGTCTTGAGCAAGACTTGCATCTTGCTGACTTCACATATTTTCCTATTGCAAAACGCAGACTAAGACAACAGAATGTCATCACACGAAGATGCCTAATGTCACCAGAGAAACCCACTGAACCCCCTTTCATATACCTACACCAATTATATTACCCGTAAACTAACATACACATACCAAGTCTAACCATACTCACCAACCATGCAATTAACCCCCATGTATAGACTAACACCAACGCCTAGAATTGTGAACTAACACGTGTCACATACGACAACCCACTAACCCCCTTTATTATCAGACGGCTATGCCGCGAAGACCGCCAAAGCTGGCCAGGTCAGGAGCCTGCCAGACTCAGATCTGCCCAGGTAGCGAACCTGGCAGAAGGCAGGCATCTGCCCACTTAGAGTATTATGGTCAAAGGACCTAATTGTAACTTGTTATATTTAACCAGATCTATATGTTGATAAAAGAAGAAATCACCACCACAGTATTTCTCGCCTGCATTAAGGCCCCCCTCTTATGTGACCGCACACAACTGGTTACACTGGTGGCATCGGTGCTCCCACGCCCTGAATAGAAGCACCGTCCTCAACCACACAACAGGTTACAACTAGAGGGGGGTGGGTCGCCGATGTAATGAAGCTGCATTGCTGTAGATGTGCTGTCTTGCGACACTGCTTTTGACCCAGGGCAGTGGGCGAGATGCAAGGATGACCCGTTATCCAGGATGAGTCAAGATAAGAGGGAGGGAGGGGGGGGGTTGGATGGGAGTGGAGTATGTGGGGATGGAATAGGTGGGAGTGGATTTTAAGCCTTTGTTTTTCGGCTACCCCCCTTGTAAGTCGGAAAAAGCCTTTGAAATATGTATGTACTTATTCCAGTACCACACTAATTAACGCTTTATTACTAGAAGAATAAAGGATGTATGCATCGCTTTCTAGTACCCTTGGAGAGACCATCTGCCAGCACTCCCATCCGTCTAACAACGATTATAGGATAGTACGAGTAATACATAATACTAACTTAATGTATATATATTAGTACTGCAATATATATATTAGTACTGCAATGGGTATTATAAAATGACTAAGACTATGATGATTTTCTTAAGCAGAAGCATCAGCGTCATGCAGGAATGAAACTGTAGGAACTTTGCTATCAATCAGTATTGAACTTCAGGCATCTATGTACCTCATGGAGAGGTTAAAAAAAAACAGCTTGAGAAGAATTCCTGGCCTAGAGCGTAACAGTAAGGTTTGACATAATATTTCTATTTTGCTAAATGGGTAGAACAAAGCCGCTAGTAAAATGGCCAAATGAGAAACAATGGCTGACACTGCGTTTGAAGACGCTTTCAAAGTAATGGAACTGAAAGTGGGTAGAATTAAATTTTATGCAACTGGTAAAGAAAGATATATCCTTAAGATATCTGAAATGTCCGCTGATATCAATGGAAAAAGTTGTGGAGCAGATTAAATTATATGCAAAATTCAATTTGCAAGTAGATGACAGTATAAACAGGAAAGTCCCAAGTTCTTGACTACTGCAGGTTCATGGAGAATGAAGTAATTGTTGAAGAGTTTATGTCTTAGGAAGAAATAGAGACCACGAAATTTTTGCATTCGTGGCGTCGTTCCTCTGATTAAAGTCTCTCATGAAACAAATCTTGTAACATGTGAACAAAAAGTGAACCATCGGGGGATATGGAAATGCAGAGGTGAAAGAAAAAATATATATTTTTTTTTTTTAGCTTAAAGTAAGGGGTAGAGAGAGATTGTTTAATGGAGAGAAAATATTGAAAGGAAAGACAGGAGGAGAGAAGAGACGGGGATAACACCCATTTTTTTTTATAAGAGGGGTTTCGCCTCTTTTGCTCTTTTAAATTTTCCAACTATTATTACAACTCACTGTTTTCTACACACACAGGCAGTAATATCACACAAATACAGAAAAAATAGATAAATAAATAAACGAATAAACATACATACATACATATACCAAGGCTTTTTCCCCCTTACAAGGGGGGTAGCCAAAAAGAAAAAGGCATAAAATCATTCCCACCCATTCCATCCCTGAATACACTCCACACCCCTCCACCCTCCCTCTTATCTTAGCACCTCCTGAATGACGGGTCATCCCTGCACCTTGTCCACTGGCCTGGGTCAGAAGCAGTGTCGCAACGAATAAACAAATAAACGAATAATATTCTGGAGTGTGATGGTGTGGTAGGTCATCGTACAATTATTGTTGTGTATTGTACTTACGTATTGTTCAGTTAGGAATTGCATATTTTCCCCATTATATAATCAATTATCATAGGTTTTGTTGAATATTAATCTTATTATTGATTGTATTATTTATTTACAGTGTACACGAGTCTGTAGGGAGAACCAAGCGAGCTTCTGTATGTTTGGGGCCAACTCAAGAATTGAGTTGTAATTCAGCCTCCAAAGTTTATGCACGCGTTTTTTTTATTGTATTGTTTTATCAAATTGTGATTTAATACATTTACTTACATTGTTCATATACTTTTATTTAGCCACCCTGCAATAAGAAAAAGGATTAATGAAATTTTGAACCAGGTTGTCGAGATGGTCAATTTTAAATTAAGTTTTCCATAATATGTCAGGAAACGGGCGCGGCTTATACCCTATTAGTTTTGCATATAATGTGAGATAGGCATCCAGTAGCTGTATACTTATTCGTGTTCTCACACACAAAGGAAACCTGCAAGTCTTTTTTGAGAAGAAAAATTACGCACTTCTCAAGCTGCTTCAAAATCATACTTGGTGTTTGAAGTTCTTTAACCTGGCGGATATTTTGATGAAGTTCAATAAATTGAACCCCTGAAAACAGGGGAAACACGAGACAATAGTTTCAGCCAACGAAATCAAATGTTTCAGGAGAAAGATGAAAGTCTGGTATTCAGAAAGACACTTTGTCGAATTTTCTTTCTCATCTTCACCAAACGGGCGATGATGACGGCAAGGCTTTCAGCGATCTCACCCTGAATCTCTTGCTACGGCTGAGCGAAGTGGCTGTGTTGTACATTCATGAGCAATATTTTTGACCCACACAGAATTTTTCATGATACAAAATTAATGCCATTACTTCAAGGAGGGAGTTATAAGATGTGCAAAGATGGTGTGTGGAACAAGGAGGACAGGAGGAAATAGAAGAAAGGGTAGTGAGTGGTGGGATGAGGAAGCAAAGAAGGGTGTAGAAGAGAAGAAGCAGGCTTTCATAGATTGGTTACAAATTAGGACGAGGGAATCATATGAGAGGTACAATGTAAAGAGAACAGAAATAAAGCATAAAATAAAGGAGGCAAAGAGGAGAGCAGATGTGAAATGGGGTAAGATTATGACAAAATTTTGAAAGTAACAAAAAAATGTTTTGGAAAGATTAAAAGAGGAAGAGGAGGCGAATCAAGTAAAGAAGAAAAGGTAAAAGGTGCAGATGGAGAGATGATAATGGAAGAGAAGGCAGTAAGAGTAAGGTGGGCAGAATGTTTTAGGGAGTTGCTAAATGTGAAGGAGGATAGGAAGGGAAAGGTAGTTGCAGTGGGAAATGAGTAGAAAATGACCGTGATGAGTAAAGAAAAAGGAGGAGAAATAAGGAAATATGAGGTGAAGGCAGCTGTTAAGATGATGAGAGCAGGTAAGGCACCTGGGTTGAATGGATGCCATGCAGAATGTCTGAAAAAAGGATGTACAGTTATGGTGGACTGGCTGGTGAGGTTATATAATGTTTGTTTAAAAGAAGGTAGAGTGCCAGAGGACTGGAGGAGTGCCTGTATAGTTCCACTTTATAAGGGAAAAGGGGACAAGTGTGAGTGTAGTAGTTTCAGAGGGATCATTTTGTTAAGTGTAGTTGGGAAGGCTTATGGGAGGGTTTTGATTGAGAGGATTAGGAGAGGAACAGAGGGAGTAATTGGTGAGGAACAGTGTGGGTTTAGGACACGTAGGGGTTGCGTAGATCAAATTTTTGTGGTAAAACAGATATGTGAAAAAGGTATAGGAAAAAATAAGGATGTTTTTTGGGTTTTTATGGATCTGGAAAAGGCTTATGACAGGGTAGATAGGAAGGCACTGTGGAAGGTATTGCAGATATATGGGATAGGAGGAAAGCTATTTAGAGTAGTCAAGAGTCTTTACGAGAGTAGTAGAGCTTGTGTTAGGATTAGAAATGGAGAGTGAGTGAGTGGTTCGAGGTAAAGGTGGGACTTCGTCAGGGATGTGTCATGTCACCCTAGGTGTTCAATTTATTTATGGATGGGGTGGTGCGTGAGGTGAATGCAAGGGTAGTGGGTCAGGGGTTGGAGGTGGTTAAAGAAAATTGAGAAAAGTGGGAGATAAGCCAGCTGTTGTTTGCTGACGACACTGCGCTTGTAACAGGATCAGAGGAAGGACAGAGGAAGTTGGTGATAGAGTTTGGGGAGGTGTGCGAAAGAAGGAAGTTGAAGATGAATGTGGGTAAAAATAAGGTGATGAGATGTACAAGGGGAGAAAGTGGCAACAGGCTGGAAGTGAGAATTAAGGAAGAGAGACTGGAGGAAGTGGATAGTTTTAGATACTTGGGTGCGAACGTGGCAGGAAAGGGAGGAGTGGGGGTGGAGGTAAATGTAAATTGAGAGAAGCGAGTAAATACCTTGGTGGATTAAAAAATGTAATGAGAAATGGACATTTGGGAATGGACGCTAAAAGATTATATGAAGGAGTGATTGTGCTTATAGCACTGTACGGGACAGAAACATAGAACATAAGAGAGGAAGAGAAAAGGAGTTTGAATGTGTTTGAGATGAGGCGCCTGAGAAGTATGATAGGGGTTACTAGGCTAGATAGAGTGAGAAATGAGGAGGTGAGGAGGAGAACAGGGGTGGAAAGGGAGTTGGGAGATAAGGTTGATGAAAAAGTATTGGGATGGTTTGGACACATGGAAAGTATGAGTGAAGAAAGATTAGTAAAAGAGGTGTGGAAGGCAGAGGTTGAAGGAGTGGACATAATGGGGCGTTCTAGGATGAGATGGATGGATGGGGTAAAAGGGGCATTGGGAAAGAGGGGAATGTCTGTTGAAGAAGGATGAAAGAGAACAGAAGATAGGGGTAAATGGAGAAAGGTTGTGTATGGATGATGCTGTGATGCATGAGGGAGAATGAGTGGGGGATGGTGGGGGATGAGGGAGTATGTATGAGGAATAATTTGATTCAGCCCGAAGGGATTTCTCCCCGTCTTCTTCTTTTCTGCATGAGGGGGCGGAGAGGAGGGGGGTCGCCGAATTAATGAAGCGGCCTTACTGTGGATGTGCTGTGTCTTGCAACACTACTTCTGACCCAGGGCAGTGGACAAGATGCAGGGATGACCCGTTATCCAGGAGGTGGCAAGATAAGAGGGAGGAAAGAGGGTAGAGGGGAGTGGAGTATGTAGGGGATGAAATGGGTGGGAGTAGTTTCTATGCCTTTCTTTTTGGCTACCCCCGTGTAAGGGGGAAAAGAGCCTTTGGTATATGTATGTACAAAATTAGAAAAATTGTCTGACAATTTTTTTTATCTATCTAAGAAAATTACTTAATTGTAAGCTAAATACTACACAAAGAAAATATATCACGTCCTCGAAAAAACATATATATTGACGTTGTGAGAAATATAGCGTGGGTCAGAACCTTTGTTCGTGACTACTTCATTTTTTCTTTCTCTTAAGAATCTCGATTGGGTTGTATCAGACTTTATATTAGTCGAAAGGGATGAATGATTGGGTTTCAAATTCGGGAAGAGTGGGTTATCATTGGAGTGGACTATGGGAGAGTTCCCTAATTTGGCTGAAAAGGCTGTGAATTTACTTTCGTCTTTTTCACATCTGTGTGAAGAGCCCGCCTCCCAAGAAATATATTTTTATAATTTGTGGATGATATGCGTGTGGCGTTATCAGCAATTAGGTCTGATATCAGGGATTTGTGCTCCAGACATCAGTCACACGTCGCACACTGAGAATAAAGGTGCACACTAGGCTAGAATACTACTTGCCTTTGCTAGTTTGTTTGAGTAGAAACAATTTCGGTGACAATGTTCTACTAAGTGTTTCAGCGGCTTTGACCCATCGTTTTTCGCTCATATTTCCGAAATAGCCATTCACATCAGCATAATATATTAGCACAGCTTAATTCACACCCTGCCCTAATTTTTGACGTTATAGTGCATTCACAAGTGTATTTATTTACGGCGTTTACTCTTGACATCAAATGTCTCGCAGCCGACACCCGTGAAGTAAATCGAACAAGTGAAGTTGTGACGTCATCACAAACTACCTCGTGTATCCCATCCTCCTCCCCTTCCCTCCTTCCTCCCCATTTCCTCCCTCCTCCTCCTCTCTCTCTCTCTCTCTCTCTCTCTCTCTCTCTCTCTCTCTCTCTCTCTCTCTCTCTCTCTCTCTCTCTCTCTCTCTCTCTTAAAAAAAAAATCATGTAATAATAATTGAATACCATGCACCCGGAGAGGGAATTCAATAACAAGTTTATACATATGATGGATAGGGAAATTATGATAATAACTGGACATGCATTTTAGTTCATTCCATACCACTATGGATAAACAGTTCATCCTCGTTATCGCTTTCCATGGTGATGATGACGGGTTCCACACTTTCATATATGTTGTCCGATGACCAGTACTCTTTTTCGAACGATCTGGACCTTCTCACAGCACCAGCCCACACCTCCTTGGTTGCGATAAGCTTTGCCTCCTGGAGCCGCGCTTGCAGGTCTGCCCGAGTGAACCGCTGCAACGTTGAACGCACGTGTTGCTTCATGCAGCCCCACACTTGTTCGATGGCGTTTAATTCTGGATGAGCTGGTGGCAAACGGATGACCTCATGACCCCATGATCGGATAATTTCGTCAACCGTGTAGCGTGGCTCGGGCCGGTTCTCCTTGCAGATCAGTAGCAACTCAGGGCGCGTAGCATGTGGTGGGAATGGTAGGCTGCGGCACTCCAACCATTTCACGATCTCCGCTTTTCTTGTGGCAGTGGTGGGGCAACGGGATACACGAGGTAGTTTGTGATGACGTCACAACTTTACTTGTTTGATTTACTTCACGGGTGTCGGCTACGACACACATAATATCAAGAGTAAACGCCGTAATTGAATACACTTGTGAATGCACTATAACGTCAAAAATTAGGGCAGGGTGTGAATTAGGCTGTGCCAATATATCATGCTGATGTGAATGGTTATTTCGGAAATATGAGCGAAAAACGATGGGTCAAAGCCGCTGAAATACTTAGTAGACTTCCGTAAGAACATCTCAATAAT
>NC_134813.1:17826626-17829126 GCF_046742065.1 Oratosquilla oratoria
AAAATACCAAACACAATTGAAGGGTTTATTTGCCCGACGTTTCTATTCTCATCTAGGAATCGTCTTCAGGGGGTATAATGGTTACAAGATTGTGAACTCAAATGCAAATCGTCAAAGTGGTAAACCTGGGAAAGGTTCACACTCTCAATCACGTGTACAAAGCAAACCTCTTTACAAAGCAAACCTCTTTACAATATTAAATACACTACAATTGAAATGAAATATTAGAACCAATTAAAATAAAATAAAAATTGAAATACAAATGAAATAAAGTAAGCTATATGGCTGTGAACATAAAACAAGTGTATCAAAGAAGCATCAATGCGTAACACAAACGTAAAAACACCAGAACATAGGACAAAGACGCAAATGGAGGTGGACCAAATGTCCACAATGAAGTGTCAAGAACAAATGACTAAATTAAAATCAGACAAATGAAAATAAGAACCAAACAAAATAAAATAAAAAGTTAAATGGCTGGGAACATAAAACAAGTGTAGCAAAAAAAGCATCAATATGTAACACAAACATAAAAACACCAAAACATAGTCCAAAGACACAAATGGAAGTGGACCAAATGTCCGCAATGAAGGATGGAGGAACAGAAGGAAGAAAAGATCTCAAGAACAAACGACTTAATTACAAACAGACAAATGAGAAGACGATGAAAAGAAAAATAGAAAGAAGAGAGAAAAAAAGGAAGTAGACTAAAACTGAAAAAGAGGACAAAAGTTAGAGAAGGGAAGGTGAAAATGTGCATTGGGAGACCACCTTCGAGAAAAGAGGTCGTCGGACAAAAGACACCTGGTGAACAAATGTCAGGTCGTAAAGAAGCAGACTGAGACTGGAAAAACAGAACAAAGGCATTAGACTGCGTTACTCCTCTTTCCTAGATAAATAGGATTGAGATAAATGCACCTGTTTATGCAGTTGCTCTTAGTTTCCCATGCTTCCAAGAATAGTCCTTTCTTTTTGTAATCTTTGTGTAGATTTGTCACTCCTTCCCAATCAATCCTGTGTTGGTGTTCTGTAGTGTGTTTGTACATTTCAATTGTAGAGTAGAGTGGTACCTTGAGATACGAATTTAATTCGTTCTGTAACCATCGTCGTATGTCAAAAAAGTCGTATCTCAAAGCGAATTTTCCCATTTAAAATAATGTAATATGTATTAATGCGTTCCAACGATATGAAACCACTCCAAAATACAGTTAAATTACATATAATATAACAATTTGTATATAAATAAACTAGTAATAACACACATAATGATAAAATAACATATTGATGTATGATAAATGTCAATAAAATCAATAAAAAAGAAAGGAGTTTTACTGTACTGTACTTACCATAGTGACAGGTGAGGTGCGGCCTGGAGGAGGAGGAGGGAGGGGTGGCAGGGAATGATTTTATCTCTTTTTATTTACGTACACTTAATAACTAAACAAACACTTAATAAATAAACAAACACAAATGAAAACATTGCTAAACTAATTTATATATATATATATATATATATATATATATATCTATTTTTAGTTTTTTTTTCCAATTTTGTAATCATCACTTAGGCTAATCATCACTTTCATCACTTTCATGTCGTGCCTTTTTGACCTCACTTTCCTGACTTTCATCACTTTCAGGTCTGGCCCTTTTGGTCTGACTTTCTGAGACCTTCACAAAGAAACGATCAAGAGAGGTTTGTTTCAGCCTCCTATTTAAAATGTTACGAAAGAATGCGAGACACGTATCATTAAATAAGGCACTCGCTCTCCCTGTACACAATTTCTCGGGGTGTCTTTTTTCTACGAAATCAGACACTTCCTGCCACTTCCCAAGGATATCACGAATTTCACGTGAAGTTAGTTCCTCCACCGGCTCGACCTCCTCCTCACTGCTGAGTTCCTGCATTACCTCCGAGTGGGAAATCGTATGCAACTCCTTCAGCTCCTCCGTCGTGAGTTCTTCAGCGTGCTCCTCAACGAGTTCAGCAACATCTGCATCGTCTACCTCTAAGCCCATGGAGCGACCGATAGACACTATCTCCTCCTCAACAGATTGCAGTGGTTTGAATCCCTCGAAGTTTCGCTCTAGCACTGCATCTGGCCATAGTTTGCGCCAAGCCGAGTTCAATGTTCTTTTAGTAACACTTTGCCATGCAATATCGATAATCTTAAGACAGATCACAATGTTGTAATGTTCTTTCCAAAACGCCCTCAATGTTAGGTTAGTGTTTTCAGTCACTTCGAAGCAACGCTTGAAAAGATGCTTTGTGAAAAGTTTCTTAAAATTAGAGATAACCTGTTGGTCCATCGGCTGGAGGATAGACGTAGTATTGGCTGGCAGATACACAACTTTAATGAATTTGGATTCATCTAAAAGGTCATCCTCAAGGCCAGGAGGGTGAGCGGGAGCATTATCCAATAGAAGGACACACTTAAGTGGTAGACCATTATCGGTTAAGTATTCCTTCACTGAAGGACCGAAAACTATATTCATCCAT
>NC_134813.1:17839126-17861626 GCF_046742065.1 Oratosquilla oratoria
CACACACACACACACACACACACACACACACACACACACACACACACACACACACACACACACACATTCGTCGGATGGACGGCGAAGATTGGAGTTCCGAAGAAAAAGTGAAATTTTCGTGGATCTCAACGTCAAGGAAGTACCTTATTGTATTTACAGGAAAGGGGAAAGCTCGTGGTGTAGTGGGAAGGTGAGGAAAAAGGAGAAGGGGAGGGATTACTGAGGGAAATGGAAGGAAATGAGGAAGGGGAGGACTTGGTCCAGGAGGCCAGGCGTCTTGTAAACAAACGAAGGACCGATGATGATTTTGGAGAAGAAGGGATTAACAAAAATGTGAAGATTAGAAATATAGATAAGAGCAGCACAATGGAAGGTGAAGATAATAATTTCCAGGGATTTAATGAGGGAGGGGATACCAACCTCCTCCGATTAGCAAGACTAGAGGAAAGACTTGAGAAAATGACCGAACATTGGGAGAGTAGGTTCGGTAAAATAACAAAAATTGCGCAGAGAGTTGAAAAATTAGAAGAACTAGAGAAGGTGAACAAAAACCTAACTAAAGAAATAGAAGAATTAAAAAGACAGTTAAAAGAAGTAAAAGATGGGAATGAGGAATTAAAGAGGAATAATAAAGAGAATAAAGAGTCCATAGCAAAAGAAGCACAGGGTTGGAAAAAATCCAAGAGAACAGTAAAGTTGCATTTACTGACAAAATAAAACAGCAAATGAAAGAACAAACTGAAGACTCATTTATTAAAGTGATGAGACAGAAGGAGAATATAGTAAGAGACTTAGAAGATAAAAAGAAATGTATAATTATATTAGGAATGGAAGAGAAGTATAACCTAAATAGAACCACAAGAATCAATGAGGAAAAAGAAAAAGTAAGCAGTTTACTAGAATTAGTTCAGGAAGATGAACCTGAAATCATGAAACAAATTGAAGAGATGTATAGGCTCGGAAAGTATAGTACAGAGAAGACCAGACCAATTAAGATTAAATTCAGGTCACAAACGACAGCAGGGAATATCTTTGCAAAAACAGGGAAACTAGCAAAAAGTGAACAATATAAAAAGGTATGGATAAAAAGAGAAATGAATAAAGAGGAAAGAGAGGAGGAAAAATGAAAAGACAAGAAGCTAAGGAAAAAAACGAGACCAGAACAGAGTCAGAAAAAGAGGAATTCTATTGGAGAGTAGTGAATATGAAAGTGAGGAAATGGGCCATACCAGTGAAAAACAAAAGGGAAACAGAAAATATATTATCTGAAGGAAAAAGAACCGGACATAATGGGAATTGTAGAAACAAAATTAAAAGGTTCAATACCACCCAACAGTGTAGGACATGATGCATATAATTATTGGATTAGAAACAGAGAGATAAAACAAGGGGGTGGAGTTATGTTCCTGACTAAGAAGGATATAAACATGAGGTGTGTCATATATGGAAAGAATACAGTAGAGATTATTATGATCGAAGTGGAAGACAGAAATAAGAAGAGCAGAAAGTTTGTGATAAATTATGTGCCTCCAAAAACAGCCTCGTGGGAAGAGAGTGAATATAAAAGTATATTAGAAGACACAAGGATAACATTAAATAAGATAATGGAAGATGGAGGAAGAATAGTTATGATGGGCGACTTTAATTGCAAAGAAATCTGCTGGGAAGAGATGACAGTAAAGGGTGGAGAAGACTCATGGGGAAATGTTCTATTCGAGATGGTTATTGACCATACAATGACACAGTGGATACAGGAGAACACTAGGTATAGAAATGAAGAACCATCAAGACTGACCTAATAATCACATCAGAACCTGAAATAGTGGAAGATTAAATATAAGGCACCAATAAGTAAAAGTGACCACATATTGATTGAACTGGAACTAAATGAGGAAAAATACATGAAAAGAAATGAACAATATAGAAAAGGAAGAATGATGTATGAAAAAACAAATTTCGATCAAATAAGAGAATTCTTTCCAAAAGAAAACTGGGAAAGAATATACAAAGAAGAAACAACAGTGGAAGAGAAATGGAATATTTTGACAAAATTTGGTAAAAAAGGAGTGGAAAAATATGTCCCAAGACAAAAACAAGAAAAAGAATATGTAAAGTGCTGGTACAACAAAAGTTGTAGGGAGTTAAAAGACAAAAGAGATAAAGCTTGGACCAAATGGAAGAAAGACAAAAGACCTGAAAAATGGAAAATATATACTTGTTATAGAAATGAATATGTAAAAGTGTGCAGAGAGGAAAAGAGAAAATATTAAAAAGATGTCATAAAAAATGTAAAGATCAACCAAAACTATTTTACAGATTTGTAAACAAAAAAATGAAAAACAAACAAGATTTAGAGAAATTAAGACAAGGAGGAGTTGAATACACAGAGGAAATAGAAATGGCGGAAATTATGAACAAGCATTTTAAATCAGTGTTTACAAGGGAGAACCTACAACCTGGAGAGATCGAATGGAAAGAGAAAGTCCCCCCTATGAAAGAAATAGAAGTAACAAAGAATGAAATAATGAAACACTTGAGTAATCTTGATGTCAGAAAATCGCATGGACCAGACGAAATAGCAAACTGGATTCTGAAAGAATGCAGGAATGAACTGGCCGACAAAATACATAGCATAATAAACAGTTCCTTGAAAGAAGGAAAAGTTCCAGAAGATTGGAAAAAAGCAAATATAGTACCTATATATAAAGGGGGAAATAAAGAAGACCCTACCAACTATAGACCAGTCTCTCTAACAAGTATAATAGCAAAAATTTGTGAAAGAATTGTCAAAAGTAGATGGGTAAAGTATTTAGAAAAAAAAAAAAACAATCTGCTAAATCCAAGGCAATTTGGATTCAGACAAGGACGATCATGCGTCACAAATATAATATGTTTCTATTCAAGGCTAATAGATATAATACAAGAAAGAGATGGATGGGCTGATTGTGCATTTCTAGACCTAAAAAAGCTTTTGACAAAGTACCACATAAGAAGTTGCTTAAGAAATTAGAAACTGAAGGAGGAATACAGGGCAAACTGCTTAAATGGATGGAAGACTTTTTGCAAGAAAGAAAAATGAGAGTAGTGATAAGAGACAAACACTCAAAATGGGATGAAGTAATAAGTGGTGTTCCACAGGGAACAGTTCTGGCCCCAATAATGTTTGCTATATATATTAATGATATGGATGAAGAAATCGAAAGTTATATGAGCTTCTTTGCAGATGATGCAAAACTATTAAAAAAAGTGAACACGGAAGAAGATTGTGAGTCACTATAGAGTGATCTAAATAAAGTCTGGGAATGGAGTAGGAAGTGGGAGATGGAGTTCAATACTAAAAAGTGTAATATAATGGAATTTGGAAAAAGAAAAAAAAAGAATAATAGGATCATATAAATTGGGAGAAGAAGGAATAAAAAAAAGTAGAAAATGAGAAGGACCTGGAAGTCATTGTTATGAATAGTATGTCACCTGAGAAACATATAAATAAGATTTTTGGAGAAACTTATAATTTAATAGGAACAATCAAAGTTGCATTTACATACCTGGATGAAGAAATGGTGAAGAAAATTCTAATCACTTTGATAGGACCAAGATTGGAATATGCAGCAACGTTGTGGTCACCAAGTACAAAAAAAAAAATTGATAAAAAACTTGAAAGAATACAAAGAGCAATTACAAAATTGGCACCAACACTCTCAAAACTATCATATGAAGAGACTAGCAAAACTTGAACTACAGACACTAGAGCAAAGAAGAGAGAGAGGAGATTTAATAGCTATTTATAGAATCATGAAAGGCATAGAAATTATTGATAGAGAGGATCTAATAAAATGGAATGATAGAAATACAAGAGGACACGGAAAGAAAATCAAGAAAGACAGCTATAGAAGAGATCTGAAAAAGAATAGCTTTCCTCACAGAGTAATAGACATTTGGAACAAGTTAGATGAGAAAGTGGTGTGTGCAAAAACAATACATGAATTTAAAAATAGTTTAGATAAAATGAGATATGAAGACGGGACACCACGAGCATAGCTCCCCTTCCCGTAAAATACAACTAGGTAAATACACGCCATCTACGATGGGGCGGGAGAGGAATAGGTCGATTGTCTTCGATATTTCTTCCTTTTTATATCAGCAAAGATGGCACTACTATCACTGTCGATGGATTACCTCCATGAGTTAATAACGTCCATGAATCAAACATGTGTAAAGAATGCTTTACTTTCAAGGAGTGAGAAAAAGTTTGATGTTTCTACACTAAATGACTTGGTGGATAATGGTCTTTCTCTATTATTTTTTCTTACCGACGTTTACGAAGCCATCAGCCCCAATTTGGTCTTTCTTCTTTACCGTAACAACCGAAGATTCAAGTTCGATTGTGACGGACTTGTTTTGTTTATAAGGGAGAGCCAGACGACTTTCACTTCTTTACGTTGTTGCTCTTTCAAGTTTTAGCCATTTATAATTATATTTATATTTATATATTTATATCTCTATTTATATTTATATTTATATTTATATTTATATTTATATTTATATTTATATTTATATTTATATTTATATTTATATTTATATTTATATTTATATCTATATTTATATTTATATTCATATATTTATATTTATATTTATATTTATATTCATATTTATGTTTATAATTATATCTATATTTATATCTATATTTATATATTTATATATATATATATATTTATATTTATATATCTATATATTTATATTTTTATTCATTTTTTTATTTATATTTATATTTATATTTATATTTATTTTTATATTTATATTTATATTTATATTTATATTCATATTTATATTTATATCCATATTTATACTTATATTATATTTATATTTATATTTATATCTATATTTATATTTATATTTGTATTTGTATTTATATTTATATTCATATTCATATTCATATTTATAAATATATCTATACTTATATTTATATTTATATTTATATATATATTTATATTTATATTTATATTTATATTTATATTTATATTTATATTTATATTTATATTTATATTTATATTTATATTTATGTGAAGACATCCTGTCAGGTTGTAAGAGGAGTAGAGGGAAACACACAAGTAGAACAGGAGTTTATTCCTTGACTAGTTTTGCACAGTGATGCTTCTTCAGAAAGAATCATTCTTTCTGAAGAAGCATCACTGTGCGAAACTAGTCAAGGAATAAACTCCTGTTCTACTTGTGTTTTCCTCTACTTCATTTATATTTATATATATATTTATATTTATATTCATATTTATATTCATATTTATATATATATTCATATTTATATTTATATTTATATATATATTTATTTTTACATTTATACCTATTTATATTGATATTGATATCCATTTTCATATCACATTTACAATATGTAACAATTCATATTCACTCAGTAATTATAATAATTATATTCATATGCGCACAATAATTACAGTAATTATACTCATAATATACACCCATTCACGAATAATGGTAACATATTATCTTGTAATGGTCATGACCATGACTGTATTAGTGACCATAGTGAGTGGTCGCAGTGTTAAAGAGAAGAGATGAGGCAGACACCAATCCTCCTGAGACTGTCGGTCGTCGGCGAGCCGAAGAATCGGAGACGTTGAGGTTGTCTCTGCGAGCTGGAGACTTCCGTCCAGCGGGCCTCGACTCGGCGGGACCAGTTTCTTCCACAATAACGCCGCCATGCAGGCCAAGGAGCCTAACATCTACAGGAAACGGAGACACTCAGAAGACCAGGAGGGGCACAGGAAGAGGAGCCGGTAGGACATCAGCTTCAGCAGCAAGGACACGTACATGGTCGAGTTCAGCAAAATCAAGGCCAAGTTCGAAAGGAACGTAAAGAAGGCCGACAAGAGGATCGACATGCTCTTCTACGTGATTCACAAGAACATGCGCAAGGTGCTCAGAAGCCACATTGATGGACTTCAAAAGAAGAGGGATTGAATATAGCGCCATAAGGCTACTTCTTGAGGGATGAGTCCTTGAAATCGCTGTCGACTAGTCTACCGCTTCTCTCCTGTCGCTCGATATCGTTTCGTCGCGCGCGTTCGTTATCTTTTGAAAGATTTTGTATCACTTCGCTCTAGCTTTACCACACAGGTCGTTAGCAAAGACCGATAATTGTCTTTTTACGTAAATATTAGTTTCTTGCAGCGTTCGTCGCTAGCTCTAATCAATAGTTAAATCTGATTCAGTATCCAAAAGTTAATATTTCCAAGATGTCGTCCAAATCGTCGAGAGCACAAATGCTTTAAAGCCTGCTCCCAAGTTCTTCCGAATGGAATTGTTTTCAAGCGTTTAGACAAGGCCTCTTTTTCGTACAGCACCCTTGTGCATTGAGTACATTCTGTTAACTTAATTAGTACTAATTAATGTCAATTTGAGTCTAATTTCATGATATCGTATGTTGCACTTAATATACACCAAAATATATTTTCACCATTAATGGTACCTGTGAAGATTTTCTTTTGTATGTGTGTATATATATGAATATATATATATATATATATATATATATATATATATATATATATATAATATATTCAATTTTTTTTTAACCTTGAATGCATCAAATTTGATAAAGAGGGTGCCAATGGGTTATACATAGAGTTTCTTAAAGATAAACATATGTTTCCTTTGCACCCTGGAATATCACTGAGCTGAATAAAGTCACTTGACGTTGACCAGGACAGAGTTACCAAAATATATCAAATTTAATCAAGGCTGTGCGAATGGGCTATTCATGTATCAACGAAAATGAAACTTTATGTTTGTTTGCTTTTCTGGAACTTGACTTAGCAGAGTTCCCTGAAATGAGAAGAGAAGCCAAGCAAGATTTTTGCCAGATCAGTGACACAGGTTACCATATCGTCACCAATTTCCGGTTATTTCTAAAAAAGAGATATATATATATATATATATATATATATATATATACATATATATATATATATGTATATATATATATGTATGTATATATATATATATATATATATATATATATATATATATATATATATATATATACATATATATATATATATATGCTTCTTTAAAAAAAATCTTTTGGAAAGAAACCGTCGAATTTTCGAAAAGAGTCGGCGGAGACCCGACGGACCTCAGCAGATTCTGACAGCCTCCGAAGACTCAAGAAAGACTCCGACAGACTACGACAGACTTAGGCGGACTCCCCCAGACTCCAACAGATTCCGACATATTTTGACAACGTTTATAAGAGTCCGACAGACTCCTACAGACTTCAACAGACTCTGACAGCAACTGACAACCTCCGAAGTTTCCGACAGACTATAGATGTTAACGGATTTTGATAGAAATTGATGGATTCCAGTATATCCCTTTAGCCTCCGAGGACTTGAACAAAGTTCGACAGACTTTGATAAATCCAGATAGACCGAGATGAATCCAAACATACTCTGACAGGCTGTGACAGACTTTGACGAAATTCGACTGAAATGGACTCCGACAAACTGTCTTAGATTCAAATATATTTTTGAAGATTCCGACAAATCGACAAGAACTATGGAACTCTGATAAACTCTGACGGACTCTGGTAGGCTATGACAGACTCTGCTGGGCTGAAAGGTTCTATGAGTTTCCTCAAAGACAGGCATAGTGTGTGTGTGTGTGTGTGTGTGTGTGTGTGTGTGTGTGTGTGTGTGCGTGCGTGCGTGCGTGTGTGTGTGTGTGTGTGTGTGCGCGCGCGTGTGCGTGTTCGTGTGCGTGTGCGTGTGTGTGTGTTCGTGTGCGTGTGTGCGTGTTCGTGTGCATGTGTGCGTGTTCTTGGGCGTGTGTGTGTGCGTGTGTGTGTGCGTGTGTGCGTGCGTGTGTGCGTGCGTGCGTGTGTGTGTGTGTGCGTGTGTGCGTGTGTGCGTGTGTGTGTGTGTGTGTGTGTATTTACCTAGTTGTATTTTACGGGAAGGGGAGCTATGCTCGTGAGGTCCCGTCTTCATATCTCATTTTATCTAAACTATTTTTAAATTCATGTATTGTTTTTGCACACACCACTTTCTCATCTAACTTGTTCCAACTGTCTATTGCTCTGTGAGGAAAGCTGTTCTTTTTCAAATCTCTTCTATAGTTGTCTTTTTTTATTTTCTTTCCGTGTCCTCTTGTATTTCTGTCATCCCATTTTATCAGATTCTCTCTATCAGTAATTTCTATGCCTTTCATGATTCTGTAAATAGCTATCAAATCTCCTCTCTCTCTTCTTTGCTCTAGTGTCTGTAGTTTAAGTTTTTGTAGTCTCTCTTCATATGATAGTTTTGAGAGTGTTGGTGCCAGTTTAGTAATTGCTCTTTGTATTCTTTCAAGTTTTTTTATACATTTTTTTGTACTTGGTGACCATATCGTTGCTGCATATTCCAATCTTGGTCTTATCAGGGTGATTAGGATTTTCCTCACCATTTCTTCATCCAGGTATGTAAATGCCACTTTGATTGTTCTTATTAAATTATAAGTTTCTCCAAAAATCTTATTTATATGTTTCTCAGGTGACATATTATTCATAACAATGACTCCCAGGTCCCTCTCATTTTCTACTCTTTTTATTCCTTCTTCTCCCAAATTATATGATCCTGTTATTCTGTTTTTGCTTTTTCCAAATTCCATTATACTACACTTTTTTGTATTGAACTCCATCTCCCACTTCCTACTCCATTCTTGTACTTTATTTAGATCTCTCTGTAGTGATTCACAATCCTCTTCAGTTTTCACTCTTTTCAGTAATTTTGCATCATCTGCAAAGAAGCTCATATAGCTTTCAATTCCTTCATCCATATCATTAATATATATAGCAAACATTATTGGGGCCAGAACTGTTCCCTGCGGGACACCGCTTATTACTTCATTCCATTTTGAGTGCTGATCTCTTATCACTACTCTCATTTTTCTTTCTTGCAAAAAGTCTTCCATCCAATTTAGCAATTTACCTTGTATTCCTCCTTCATATTCTAATTTCTTAAGCAACTTCTTATGTGGTACTTTGTCAAAAGCTTTTTTTAGGTCTAGAAATGCACAATCAGCCCATCCATCTCTTTCTTGTATTATATCTATTAGTCTTGAATAGAAACATATTAAATTGGTGACGCATGATCGTCCTTGTCTGAATCCAAATTGCCTTGGATTTAGTACGTTGTTTTTTTCCAAGTATTTTACCCATCTACTTTTGATAATTCTTTCACATATTTTTGCTATTGTACTTGTTAGAGAGACTGGTCTATAGTTGGTAGGTTCTTCTTTATTTCCTCCTTTATATATAGGTACTATATTTGCTTTTTTCCAATCTTCTGGAACTTTTCCTTCTTTTAAGGAACTGCTTATTATGCTATGTATTTTGTCTGCCAGTTCATTCCTACATTCTTTCAGAATCCAGTTTGCTATTTCATCTGGCCCATGCGATTTTCTGACATCAAAATTACCCAAGTGTGTCAATATTTCATTCTTCGTTACTTCTATTTCTTCCATAGGGGGGACTTTTTCCTTCCACTCAATCTCTTCAGGTTGTATATTTTCCCTTGTAAACACTGATTTAAAATGTTTGTTCATAATTTCTGCCATTTCCATTTCCTCAGTGTATTCAACTCCTCCTTGTCTTAATTTCTCCAAGTCTTGTTTGTTTTTCAGTTTATTGTTTACAAATCTGTAGAATAGTTTTGGTTGATCTTTACACTTTTCTATAACATCTTTTTCATATTTTCTTTTTTCCTCTCTGCACTTTTGTACATATTCATTTCTATAACCAGTATATATTTTCCATTTTTCAGGTCTTCTGTCTTTTTTCCATCCGGTCCAGGCTTTGTCTCTTTTGTCTTTTAACTCTCTACAACTTTTGTTGTACCAGCATTTTACATATTCTTTTTCTTGTTTTTGTCTTGGGACATACTTTTCCACTCCTTCTTTGTAAATTTTTGTCAAAATATTCCATTTCTCTTCCACTGATGTTTCTTCTTTGTATATTTCTTCCCAGTTTTCTTGTTGGAAGAATTCTCTTATTTTATCAAAGTTTGTTTTTTCATACATCATTCTTCCTTTTCTATATTGTTCATTTCTTTTCATATATTTTTCTTCATTAAGTTCCAGTTCAATCAATATGTGGTCACTTTTACCTATTGGTGTTTTATATTCAATCTTGTCCACTATTCTAGGTTCAGATGTAATTATTAAGTCTAGCCTCGATGGTTCTTCTTCATTTCTATACCTAGTGTTCTCTTGTATCCATTGTGTCATTGAATGGTCAGTAATCATCTCAAGTAGAGCATTTCCCCATGAGTCATCACCACTCTTTACTGTCATTTCTTCCCAGCAGATTTCTTTGCAATTAAAGTCGCCCATCATAACTATTCTTCCTCCGTCTTCCATTATTTTAGTTAATGCTATCTTTGTGTCCTCTAACATACTTTTATGTTCACTCTCCTCCCATGAGGCTGTTTTCGGAGGCACATAATTGATCACAAATTTTCTGCTCTTCTTATCTCGGTCTTCCACTTCTATCATAATCATCTCTACTGTATTCTTTCCATATATGACACCTTTCACGTTTATATCCTTCTTTGTCAGGAACATAACTCCACCCCCTTGTTTTTTCTCTCTGTTTCTAATCCAATAATTGTATGTATCATGTCCTACACTGTTGGGTGGTAGTGGGCCTTTTAATTTTGTTTCTACAATTCCCATTATGTCCGGTTCTTTTTCTTTCAAATAATCATTCAGTTCATTCAATCCTGTTATCAATCCATCTATATTTGTGTAAGACACTCTTAGTTTTCTGCCACTTCCATTGTGTTCTCTGTTTCCCTTATGTTTTTCTTTAGTATGTCGAACTGCTTTATTTTCATGTTCACTACTCTCCAATAGAATCTCTCTTTCTCTGACTCCGTTCTTTCCTCGTTTTTTGCCTTAGCTTCAATTCTTTTCTGCTTTTCTGCCTCTCTTTCCTCCTTATTCATTTCTCTTTTTATCCATACCTTTTTATATTGATCATTTGTTGCTAGTTTCCCTGTCTTGGATAGAATTTTCTCTGCCGTTGTTTGTGACCTGAATTTAATCTTAATTGGTCTGGTCTTATCTGTACTATATTTTCCGAGTCTGAATTTTTCCTCAATTTCCTTTATAATTTCTGGTTCATCTTCCTGGACTAATTTTAATAAACTGCTTACCCTTTCATTTTCCTCCTTGATTCTTGCGGTTCTATCTGGGTTATGTTTCTCTTCCATTCCTAATATAATTATACATTTCTTTTTGTCAGCTAATTCTCTTACTATATTCTCCTTCTGTCTCATCACTTTAATAACTGAGTCTTCATTATGTTCTTTCAATTGCTGTTTGACTATGTCAGTGAATGAAACCTTATTCCCTTCTTGAGTTATTCTCCAATTTTTAGCTTCTGTAGCTATTTTCTCACTGTTTTCATTACTATTCTTCTTCAATTTCTCATTCTCCTCCTTTACATTTCCTAACTGTCTTTTTAGGTCCTCTACTTCTTCAGTTAAGTTTCTGTTAGCCTTCTCTAGTTGTTCCAATCTTTCAATTCTCTGGAAGATGGAGTCTACCTTACCTAACTTACGTTCCAAGTCCTCGATCACCTTATCAACTCTCTCCTCTAGTCTTATCAGTCGGGGGGGGGTTGTGTCCCCCCCACCCTCTTTAAATCCCTGGAACATATTCTCGTCACTTTCTACTGTATTTCTCCTCTCTATACTTCTAATCTTTACATTTTTATTTGCCATTTCGTCATCCGGTGGTCGTTTCATGTTGACCTTACGCCCGTCTGCCTGGGCCAAGTCCTCCACATCCTCATTTCCTTCCATTTCCCCAGCAATCCCTCCCCTTCTCCTCTTTTCCTACTTACCTACTGCCTCACGAGCAATTTCCCCCCCCCTGCAAATACAAAAAGGCACTTCTCTTTGCGTTGGTATCCACAATCTGCACTTTTCTTCAGAGCGTTCGTCAAGCCGTCCGTTCGTTGAAAGTGTGTGTGTGTGTGTGTGTGTGTGTGTGTGTGTGTGTGTGTGTGTGTGTGTGTGTGTGTGTGTGTTGATCGTAGTGGTCGATGGTACATACATACATACATATACCAAGGCTTTTTTCCCCCTTACCAGGGGGGTAGCCAAAAAGGACAAGGCACAAAAACATTCCCACCCATTTCATCCCCGAAAACACTCCATACCCCTCCACCCTCCCTCCCATCTTAGCACCTCCTAGATGACGGGTCATCCCTGCACCCTGTCCACTGCCCTGGGTCAGAAGCAGTGTCGCAGGACACAGCACATCCACAGCAAGGCCGCTTCATTAAATCGGCGACCCCCCTCTCCGTCCCCCCATATAAAGGAGAGGACGGGGAGAAATCCCTTCGGGCTGCGTCAAAATTTTTGCTCACACACACTACCTCACCCCCATTTCCCCGTCCAATCCACCTCATTCATCACAACATTTTCCATATACAACCATTCTCCATTCACCCCTGTCTTCAGTCCTCTCCCGTCCTTCCTCAACCGACATTCCCCTCTTTCCCAAAGCCCCCTTCACCCCATCCATCCATCTCATCCTAGGACGTCCCCTCATGTTCACTCCCTCCACATCTGCCTTCCATACCTCCTTTACTAGTCTTTCTTCACTCATTCTTTCCATGTGTCCAAACCATCCTAATACTCTTTCATCCACCCTATCTCCCAGCTCCCTTTCCACCCCTGTTCTCCTCCTCACTTCCTCATTTCTCACTCTATCTAACCTAGTAACCCCCATCATACTTCTCAGACACTTCATCTCAAACACATTCAAGTTCCTTCTCTCTTCCTCTCTCATGTTCCATGTTTCTGCTCCATACAGTGCTGTTGGCACAATCACTCCTTCATACAGTCTCCTCTTAGCATCCATTCTCAGATTCCTATTCCTCATTACACTTTTTAAACCACCAAGGCATTTACTCGCTTCTCTCAATCTACATTCTACCTCCACCTTCACTCCACCCTTTCCTGCCACATTTGCACCCAAATATCTAAAACTATCCACTTCCTTCTAGACTAACAAAAAGCTTCAAGCTGTGAATGGTGTTGAGTGCAGCGATAAACTAACAAAAACTAACTCGTATACTTATAAGTTATGTTATAGCCTTATTATTAAATCAATTAATTTCATTTACTTATTTAGCAGGGGGTTTGTGATCCAATAATGTTATGTTAATTGTGATGCAATAAAAAACAAATTTAATCGCTATTTTTTTTATAAAAAACTTGTTTTTTAATGATTTTTTTTAATCTCGTCCAAATTTGTTCAGATATTAAGTATTTAGTATATAAAAACAGGTGCAAGTATGTTATTCATCCCTCCACATATGTGCATCTATCTTATTCAAAGAGGCTTTAGACAGAGTATAAGAATAAACAAGTAATTGGCCATATAAAGTTACTGTCAGATGCTGCAAGCCTGCAACAAGTGTGGATACTGTATATGGGCCAGTATGGCTATTGGCTGGCTACCTTACAAAATTTACCTTTTATCTTAGCATACTCTTGTGTTGCCTAAACACAGATCTGCCACTTGGACAGTGGAAAAGGGGTTAACATAGTAATGGGGGGAAACTGTTGTACTCCCCGCCACCCATCAAGGCTCAGAGCTTACTTTCTACCTGACTTTTTGCTCGCTATCCCTTAACTTTAACCTACAATCATACATAACATAATTGGATCACAAGCCCTCTGCTGAATAAATAAATGAAAATAATTGATTTAATAATATGGCTATAACATAACTTATAAGTATACAAGTTAGTTTTGGTTAGTTTGTCACTGCACTCAACACCATTCACAGCTTGAAGCTTGTTGTTAGTCTACCATCGACCACTACGTGAACGGATTCCTACGTTCTCTCTCTCTCTCTCTCTCTCTCTCTCTTTCTCTCTCTCTCTCCTCTGCAACGTATATTAATCGTATTACTTGTCAAATAAGAGTGATAGATGTCATTAGTAAGTCAAGAAAAATGTGTCGTCTGCTACACCATTTTGAGTATTTCGCTGTTTGTCACATTTTTTAAGGTAGTTACTATTTAGAAAAGAAAGAAAGAGAGAAAAAAAAAAAATGTAAATGAACAGACACGAAAATGTAATAAAAAAGAATACTGGGCGAGTTGCTATTCTTGTCCGAAACATTTTTAAAACTGTGCCAAAACTAAGTGGGGCAACTGTACATTGTAAAATAAATAAAACACATCAAAACATGAAACCACAGAAAATGGAAGTGCCCTAACACCATAGAAAACCTTAAGTGAGGGGTATACTGATTTATTTGATATTCTAACATAGAAAAATTATTGTAATATGGGTCTTTTCCTTGCTGAGTTATTAAAAAAGCCCGAAAATATCCATTTTTTTTTTTGGTCAAGTTTTTTTTTTCTTTTTTGAAAAAAAAATAAAAAAAAATAAAAAAAATAAAAAAACACGTTTTTTTTTTAGTTGCATCTCAAGGACTTATGTATGTTTGTAGGTTAAAGTTAAGGGATAGCGAGCAAAAAGTCAGGTAGAAAGTAAGCTCTGAGCCTTGATTGGTGGCGGGGAGTACAACAGTTTCCCTCCATTACTATGTTAACCCCTTTTCCACTGTCCAAGTGGCGGATCTGTGTTTAGGCAACGTCCAGGGTCATTATGGGAAATTGGAGTGTTTAATCTTTGAAGAGTATGCTAAGATAAAAGGTAAATTTTGTAAGGTAGCCAGCCAATAGCCATACTGGCCCATATACAGTACCTACACTTGTTGCGGGCTTGCAGCATCTGACAGTGACTAAAATGGTCAATTACTTGTTTATTTTTATACTCTGTCTAATGCCTCTTTGAATAAGATAGATGCACATATGTGGAGGGATGAATAACATACTTGCACCTGTTTTTATGTACTAAATATTTAATATCTGAACAAATTTGGACGAGATAAAAAAAAAAATTATAGTAAAAAACCGCGATTATTATCATTTATTTATTTATTTTTTATTTTTGCATCTATAGTACTGACTGGCTCTGGATTTGGGTGACAGCTTTGTCCGTGTCAGAAAATTTCCTGGAGACTTCGCTTAATGTGATACCTGGTGTGAGTGGGATTGTGCAATCTTTCTGGAGTGTCTGGGTGTAATTGGGAGAGTAGTCGATAGTATGCCACGAGTGAGACTATGTGTTCCAGTAAAATCTTGTTGTCTGAGACCCAGTTTGCGTTTTTGAGTCTTTCACTGAGTTCACTTTTAAATGTTGACGCAATTTTGACAGCTTTCTCCATGAAAGTAAGCTCTAGCCAGATAATATAGGGGGAAAAGTGGTCTAAGTAGTTCAAATACACTAAAGGAATTTTTAAAGTGCTGTAAGGATTCCTTATAGTCTGTAGTCTCCTCAAATAAATCAGACTGAATAACGTCACCAGCTAGTGTGTTATTCTTATCTATTCAGTATGTTAGTATGGAGATTTTGGCCCTGTCATCTGTGATGTTTCTTGGCGTGATCTCTGATTCAACTTCAGAGAGGAAATTGTGTACAGGAATGTTCTTGCCGTTAAAGAGCAGTAATGTTGTCTCATCCTTGACTACAGTGGTAAGGTTTTGTGTCGTCATGGTGTTTTTAGTTGTTAGTAGAAGGAGAGGACATGTTTGGTGTATTGGGAGGGAACGTAGTGCGGCTGCGTGAACAGGGTCGGTATGTCGAGTCAGAGAGGGGTTTGGACGCATTCATGGACTAACTGATAATAAAAAATGCAAGGACCGTCTGCCTCCTAGGTGATAACGAGAACAGAAAAATATCTACTCACCCAAGATGATGTAGGAATGTTAAATGATCATGTAGTGGGACAAATCGGTGGTAAGATGCACTGCTGGTAATGGGGGGGGGGTTAGTACAATGTATTGGCTGGTGAGATAAAAAGAAATATCAAAATGTAAATGTACACAAAAATTTGAGACGTAAGTGAGAAAAAGAGAGAGAGGATGGAGATCTTGCAAAGCTAGATGCTGGACGAAGGGCGTTGGTTCATCCGTGCGAAGCTAAATGCGGGGGTGGAGAAGGAGCTCATCCAACCCAGTGTTGGCATGGATAAGGCGGAGGATTGTCCGACTTGTGGGAGTAATACTGGATGTAGCGACGAGGATTGTCTTGTCGTGGATGCTGGACAATACCACGGAGGGGGATTGTCTTGTAGATTCCCAGAATGTTGGTAGGAGTTTGTTACTTCGATTTATCCGTGGGAGTAATGCAGCGAAGATCGGTTGCTTCGTAGTAGGATGCTGGATGTTTCAGCAAAAAGGGGTCTGTGCCTCGAAGTGATGCTTGGCGATGCAGAGGAGATCGGTGAGTTGGGAAGTGGCTATGTTCGACCGGAGTTTAGATCTCTGATGTGTTTTCTCAGTACGTGAAATCCGCTAATCCGTGGCCATTGTCATGGAGTTGTTGCTTCGGAGGAATTAGTGTTGAACTGTTGCTGCCAGAATATAAAGTCTTAGATTCTTCTCTCTCGCTGTTGTTTCGTACCCAACGCTTCTTCCATCACAATGCAGATTTGTAGTTGAATGGTCTACATTTACTGGTTTGGTGAGATAAACTCGGAGGGTTGTTTCGCTTTAATGTTTCAGTTTTCTGTCTGCCTACATTTCGTGGAGCAACCTCCGAGGGAAATTTGGGGGAGTTGCCAAATTCTAATTTCCACGGGTACAAGTAGGCTGTTGCCATAATATATATATATATATATATATATATATATATATGTATGTATATATATACATATGTATATATATGTATATATATACATGTATACATATAGGTATATATATACATATATACATATATACATATATATGTATATATATATATATATATATATATATATATATATGTATGAGTTGAAAAATTAGAAGAACTAGAGAAGGTGAACAAAAACCTAACTAAAGAAATAGAAGAATTAAAAAGACAGTTAAAAGAAGTAAAAGATGGGAATGAGGAATTAAAGAGGAATAATAAAGAGAATAAAGAGTCCATAGCAAAAGAAGCACAGGGTTGGAAAAAATCCAAGAGAACAGTAAAGTTGCATTTACTGACAAAATAAAACAGCAAATGAAAGAACAAACTGAAGACTCATTTATTAAAGTGATGAGACAGAAGGAGAATATAGTAAGAGACTTAGAAGATAAAAAGAAATGTATAATTATATTAGGAATGGAAGAGAAGTATAACCTAAATAGAACCACAAGAATCAATGAGGAAAAAGAAAAAGTAAGCAGTTTACTAGAATTAGTTCAGGAAGATGAACCTGAAATCATGAAACAAATTGAAGAGATGTATAGGCTCGGAAAGTATAGTACAGAGAAGACCAGACCAATTAAGATTAAATTCAGGTCACAAACGACAGCAGGGAATATCTTTGCAAAAACAGGGAAACTAGCAAAAAGTGAACAATATAAAAAGGTATGGATAAAAAGAGAAATGAATAAAGAGGAAAGAGAGGAGGAAAAATGAAAAGACAAGAAGCTAAGGAAAAAAACGAGACCAGAACAGAGTCAGAAAAAGAGGAATTCTATTGGAGAGTAGTGAATATGAAAGTGAGGAAATGGGCCATACCAGTGAAAAACAAAAGGGAAACAGAAAATATATTATCTGAAGGAAAAAGAACCGGACATAATGGGAATTGTAGAAACAAAATTAAAAGGTTCAATACCACCCAACAGTGTAGGACATGATGCATATAATTATTGGATTAGAAACAGAGAGACAAAACAAGGGGGTGGAGTTATGTTCCTGACTAAGAAGGATATAAACATGAGGTGTGTCATATATGGAAAGAATACAGTAGAGATGATTATGATCGAAGTGGAAGACAGAAATAAGAAGAGCAGAAAGTTTGTGATAAATTATGTGCCTCCAAAAACAGCCTCGTGGGAAGAGAGTGAATATAAAAGTATATTAGAAGACACAAGGATAACATTAAATAAGATAATGGAAGATGGAGGAAGAATAGTTATGATGGGCGACTTTAATTGCAAAGAAATCTGCTGGGAAGAGATGACAGTAAAGGGTGGAGAAGACTCATGGGGAAATGTTCTATTCGAGATGGTTATTGACCATACAATGACACAGTGGATACAGGAGAACACTAGGTATAGAAATGAAGAAGAACCGTCGAGACTAGACCTAATAATCACATCTGAACCTAAAATAGTGGAAAAGATTGAATATAAGACACCAATAAGTAAAAGTGACCACATATTGATTGAACTGGAACTAAATGAGGAAAAATACATGAAAAGAAATGAACAATATAGAAAAGGAAGAATGATGTATGAAAAAACAAATTTCGATAAAATAAGAGAATTCTTTCCAAAAGAAAACTGGGAAAGAATATACAAAGAAGAAACAACAGTGGAAGAGAAATGGAATATTTTGACAAAATTTTGTAAAAAAGGAGTGGAAAAATATGTCCCAAGACAAAAACAAGAAAAAGAATATGTAAAGTGCTGGTACAACAAAAGTTGTAGGGAGTTAAAAGACAAAAGAGATAAAGCTTGGACCAAATGGAAGAAAGACAAAAGACCTGAAAAATGGAAAATATATACTTGTTATAGAAATGAATATGTAAAAGTGTGCAGAGAGGAAAAGAGAAAATATTAAAAAGATGTCATAAAAAATGTAAAGATCAACCAAAACTATTTTACAGATTTGTAAACAACAAACTGAAAAACAAACAAGATTTAGAGAAATTAAGACAAGGAGGAGTTGAATACACAGAGGAAATAGAAATGGCGGAAATTATGAACAAGCATTTTAAATCAGTGTTTACAAGGGAGAACCTACAACCTGGAGAGATCGAATGGAAAGAGAAAGTCCCCCCTATGAAAGAAATAGAAGTAACAAAGAATGAAATAATGAAACACTTGAGTAATCTTGATGTCAGAAAATCGCATGGACCAGACGAAATAGCAAACTGGATTCTGAAAGAATGCAGGAATGAACTGGCCGACAAAATACATAGCATAATAAACAGTTCCTTGAAAGAAGGAAAAGTTCCAGAAGATTGGAAAAAAGCAAATATAGTACCTATATATAAAGGGGGAAATAAAGAAGACCCTACCAACTATAGACCAGTCTCTCTAACAAGTATAATAGCAAAAATTTGTGAAAGAATTGTCAAAAGTAGATGGGTAAAGTATTTAGAAAAAAACAATCTGCTAAATCCAAGGCAATTTGGATTCAGACAAGGACGATCATGCGTCACCAATTTAATATGTTTCTATTCAAGGCTAATAGATATAATACAAGAAAGAGATGGATGGGCTGATTGTGCATTTCTAGACCTAAAAAAGCTTTTGACAAAGTACCACATAAGAAGTTGCTTAAGAAATTAGAAACTGAAGGAGGAATACAGGGCAAACTGCTTAAATGGATGGAAGACTTTTTGCAAGAAAGAAAAATGAGAGTAGTGATAAGAGACAAACACTCAAAATGGGATGAAGTAATAAGTGGTGTTCCACAGGGAACAGTTCTGGCCCCAATAATGTTTGCTATATATATTAATGATATGGATGAAGAAATCGAAAGTTATATGAGCTTCTTTGCAGATGATGCAAAACAATTAAAAAAAGTGAACACGGAAGAAGATTGTGAGTCACTATAGAGTGATCTAAATAAAGTCTGGGAATGGAGTAGGAAGTGGGAGATGGAGTTCAATACTAAAAAGTGTAGTATAATGGAACTTGGAAAAAGCAAAAAAAGAATAATAGGATCATATAAATTGGGAGAAGAAGGAATAAAAAAAGTAGAAAATGAGAAGAACCTGGGAGTCATTGTTATGAATAATATGTCACCTGAGAAACATATAAATAAGATTTTTGGAGAAACTTATAATTTAATAAGAACAATCAAAGTGGTATTTACATACCTGGATGAAGAAATGGTGAAGAAAATACTAATCACTTTGATAAGACCAAGATTGGAATATGCAGCAACGATGTGGTCACCAAGTACAAAAAAATGTATAAAAAACTTGAAAAAATACAAAGAGCAATTACAAAATTGGCACCAACACTCTCAAAACTATCATATGAAGAGACTAGCAAAACTTGAACTACAGACACTAGAGCAAAGAAGAGAGAGAGGAGATTTAATAGCTATTTATAGAATCATGAAAGGCATAGAAATTATTGATAGAGAGGATCTAATAAAATGGAATGATAGAAATACAAGAGGACACGGAAAGAAAATCAAGAAAGACAGCTATAGAAGAGATCTGAAAAAGAATAGCTTTCCTCACAGAGTAATAGACATTTGGAACAAGTTAGATGAGAAAGTGGTGTGTGCAAAAACAATACATGAATTTAAAAATAGTTTAGATAAAATGAGATATGAAGACGGGACACCACGAGCATAGCTCCCCTTCCCGTAAAATACAACTAGGTAAATACACGCCATCTAAGATGGGGCGGGGGAGGAATAGGTCGATTGTCTTCGATATTTCTTCCTTTTTATATCAGCAAAGATGGCACTACTATCACTGTCGATGGATTACCTCCATGACTTAATAACGTCCATGAATCAAACATGTGTAAAGAATGCTTTACTTTCAAGGAGTGAGAAAAAGTTTGATGTTTCTACACTAAATGACTTGGTGGATAATGGTCTTTCTCTATTATTTTTTCTTACCGACGTTTACGAAGCCATCAGCCCCAATTTGGTCTTTCTTCTTTACCGTAACAACCGAAGATTCAAGTTCGATTGTGACGGACTTGTTTTGTTTATAAGGGAGAGCCAGACGACTTTGACTTCTTTACGTTGTTGCTCTTTCAAGTTTTAGCCATTTATATTTATATTTATATTTATATTTATATTTATATTTATATTTATATTTATATTTATATTTATATTTATATTTATATTTATATTTATATTTATATTTATATTTATATTTATATTTATATTTATATTTATATTTATATTTATATTTATATTTATATTTATATTTATATTTATATTTACATCTATATTTGTATTTATATTTATATTTATATTTATATATATATTTTTTCATATTTATATTTATATTTATATTTACATTTATATTTATTTTTATACCTATTTATATTGATATTGATATCCATTTTCATATCATATTTACAATATGTGATAATTCATATTCACACAGTAATTATGATAATTATATTCATATGCGCACAATAATTACAGTAATTATACTCTTAATATACACCCATTCACGAATAATGGTAACATATCACTCGTAATGGTCATGACCATGACTGTATTAGTGACCATAGTGAGTGGTCGCAGTGTTAAAGAGAAGAGATGAGGCAGACACCAATCCTCCTGAGACTGTCGGTCGTCGGCGAGCCGAAGAATCGGAGACGTTGAGGTTGTCTCTGCGAGCAGGAGACTTCCGTCCAGCGGGCCTCGACTCGGCGGGACCAGTTTCTTCCACAATAACGCCGCCATGCAGGCCAAGGAGCCTAACATCTACAGGAAACGGAGACACTCAGAAGACCAGGAGGGGCACAGGAAGAGGAGCCGGTAGGACATCAGCTTCAGCAGCAAGGACACGTACATGGTCGAGTTCAGCAAAATCAAGGCCAAGTTCGAAAGGAACGTAAAGAAGGCCGACAAGAGAATCGACATGCTCTTCTACGTGCTCCACAAGAACATGCGCAAGGTGCTCAGAAGCCACATTGATGGACTTCAAAAGAAGAGGGATTGAATATAGCGCCATAAGGCTACTTCTTGAGGGATGAGTCCTTGAAATCGCTGTCGACTAGTCTACCGCTTCTCTCCTGTCGCTCGATATCGTTTCGTCGCGCGCGTTCGTTATCTTTTGAAAGATTTTGTATCACTTCGCTCTAGCTTTACCACACAGGTCGTTAGCAGAGACCGATAATTGTCTTTTTACGTAAATATTAGTTTCTTGCAGCGTTCGTCGCTAGCTCTAATCAATAGTTAAATCTGATTCAGTATCCAAAAGTTAATATTTCCAAGATGTCGTCCAAATCGTCGAGAGCACAAATGCTTTAAAGCCTGCTCCCAAGTTCTTCCGAATGGAATTGTTTTCAAGCGTTTAGACAAGGCCTCTTTTTCGTACAGCACCCTTGTGCATTGAGTACATTCTGTTAACTTAATTAGTACTAATTAATGTCAATTTGAGTCTAATTTCATGATATCGTATGTTGCACTTAATATACACCAAAATATATTTTCACCATTAATGGTACCTGTGAAGATTTTCTTTTGTGTGTGTGTATATATATGAACATATACATATATATATATAAAATATGTTCCATTTTTCTAACCTTGAATGCATCAAATTTGATAAAGAGTGTGCCAATGGGTTATACATAGAGTTTCTTAAAGATAGACGTATGTTTCCTTTGCACCCTGGAATATCACTGAGCTGAATAAAGTCACTTGACGTTGACCAG
>NC_134813.1:17864126-17866626 GCF_046742065.1 Oratosquilla oratoria
CATTTACTTATTTAGCAGAGGGCTTGTGATCCAATTATGTTATGTTAATTGTGATGCAATAAAAAAAAAATTAATCGCTATTTTTTTTTATAAAAAACTTGTTTTTTTAATGATTTTTTTTTAATCTCGTCCAAATTTGTTCAGATATTAAATATTTAGTATATAAAAACAGGTGCAAGTATGTTATTCATCCCTCCACATATGTGCATCTATCTTATTCAAAGAGGCTTTAGACAGAGTATAAGAATAAACAAGTAATTGGCCATATAAAGTCACTGTCAGATGCTGCAAGCCTGCAACAAGTGTGGATACTGTATATGGGCCAGTATGGCTATTGGCTGGCTACCTTACAAAATTTACCTTTTATCTTAGCATACTCTTGTGTTGCCTAAACACAGATCTGCCACTTGGACAGTGGAAAAGGGGTTAACATAGTAATGGGGGGAAACTGTTGTACTCCCCGCCACCCATCAAGGCTCAGAGCTTACTTTCTACCTGACTTTTTGCTCGCTATCCCTTAACTTTAACCTACAATCATACATAACATAATTGGATCACAAGCCCTCTGCTGAATAAATAAATGAAAATAATTGATTTAATAATATGGCTATAACATAACTTATAAGTATACAAGTTAGTTTTGGTTAGTTTGTCACTGCACTCAACACCATTCACAGCTTGAAGCTTGTTGTTAGTCTACCATCGACCACTACGTGAACGGATTCCTACGTTCTCTCTCTCTCTCTCTCTCTTTCTCTCTCTCTCTCCTCTGCAACGTATATTAATCGTATTACTTGTCAAATAAGAGTGATAGATGTCATTAGTAAGTCAAGAAAAATGTGTCGTCTGCTACACCATTTTGAGTATTTCGCTGTTTGTCACATTATTTAAGGTAGTTAAGGCATGCAAATGAACAGACACGAAAATGTAATAGAAAAAATATACTGGGCGAGTTGCTATTCTTGTCCGAAACATTTTTAAAACTGTGCCAAAACTAAGTGGGGCAACTGTACATTGTAAAATAAATAAAACACATCAAAACATGAAACCACAGAAAATGGAAGTGCCCTAACACCATAGAAAACCTTAAGTGAGGGGTATACTGATTTATTTGATATTCTAACATAGAAAAATTATTGTAATATGGGTCTTTTCCTTGCTGAGTTATTAAAAAAAAATGAAAATATCCATGTTTTTTTTGTCAATTTTTTTTTTTTTGCAAAAAAAAGAAAAGAAAAAAAAACACGGTTTTTTTGAGTTGCATCTCAAGGACTTATGTATGTTTGTAGGTTAAAG
This sequence comes from Oratosquilla oratoria, assembly GCF_046742065.1. NCBI lineage: Eukaryota > Metazoa > Arthropoda > Malacostraca > Stomatopoda > Squillidae > Oratosquilla > Oratosquilla oratoria. Next base: position 17,865,423 of record NC_134813.1, read on the forward strand.
TTAAGGGATAGCGAGCAAAAAGTCAGGTAGAAAGTAAGCTCTGAGCCTTGATTGGTGGCGGGGAGTACAACAGTTTCCCTCCATTACTATGTTAACCCCTTTTCCACTGTCCAAGTGGCGGATCTGTGTTTAGGCAACGTCCAGGGTCATTATGGGAAATTGGAGTGTTTAATCTTTGAAGAGTATGCTAAGATAAAAGGTAAATTTTGTAAGGTAGCCAGCCAATAGCCATACTGGCCCATATACAGTACCTACACTTGTTGCGGGCTTGCAGCATCTGACAGTGACTAAAATGGTCAATTACTTGTTTATTTTTATACTCTGTCTAATGCCTCTTTGAATAAGATAGATGCACATATGTGGAGGGATGAATAACATACTTGCACCTGTTTTTATATACTAAATACTTAATATCTGAACAAATTTGGACGAGATTAAAAAAATATATATATAATAAAAAAACCGCGATTTTTTTTTTCTTTTTTTTTTTTTTTTGCATATATAGTACTGACTGGCTCTGGATTTGGGTGATGGCTTTGTCCGTGTCAGAAAATTTCCTGGAGACTTCGCTTAATGTGATACCTGGTGTGAGTGGGATTGTGCTATCTTTCTGGAGTGTCTGGGTGTAATTGGGAGAGTAGTCGAAAGTATGCCACGAGTGAGACTATGTGTTCCAGTAAAATCTTGTTGTCTGAGACCCAGTCTGCGTGTTTTGAGGCTTTCACTGAGTTCACTTTTAAATGTTGACGCAATTTTGACAGCTTTCTCTTTGGTGTGGTGTGGACCATGATTGTAAGCTCTAGCCAAAGAATATAGGGGGAAAAGTGGTCTAAGTGGTTCAAATACACTAAAGGAATTTTTAAAGTGCTGTACGGATTCCTGATAGTCTGTAGTCTTCTCAAATAAATCAGACTGAATGACGTCACCAGCTAGTGTGTTATTCTTATCTATTCAGTATGTTAGTATGGAGATTTTGGCCCTGTCGTCTGTGATGTTTCTTCGCGTGATCTCTGATTCAACTTCAGAGAGGAAATTGTGTACAGGAATGTTCTTGCCGTTAAAGAGCAGTAATGTTGTCTCATCCTTGACTACAGTGGTAAGGTTTTGTGTCGTCATGGTGTTTTTAGTTGTTAGTAGAAGGAGAGGACATGTTTGGTGTATTGGGAGGGAACGTAGTGCGGCTGCGTGAACAGGGTCGGTATGT
>NC_134813.1:17876677-17886677 GCF_046742065.1 Oratosquilla oratoria
ATGGAGGGTTTTGTCCCCATCAGGCAAGGGAAGAGTCTGCCGACGATCGCCCAGAGGGCGCTGGGAAAAAAGTTTGTCCACAGATGAGAGGAAGGGTGGGAGGGGTGTGGAGTGTATTTAGGGATGAAATGGGTGGGAGTGTTTTTATGCCTTTCCCTTTTTGGCTACCTCCCTTGGAAGGGGGAAAAGGCCTTGGTATATGTATCCGACGATCGCCCAGAGGGCGCTGGGAAAAAAGTTTGTCCACAGATGAGAGGAAGGGTGGGAGGGGTGTGGAGTGTATTTAGGGATGAAATGGGTGGGAGTGTTTTTATGCCTTTCCCTTTTTGGCTACCTCCCTTGGAAGGGGGAAAAGGCCTTGGTATATGTATGTGTATGTATTCTAGTGCTATATCGAGGGTCACCTTAACTCGAAGACCTCTAGAAAAAATCGTCGACGAAATTCTCCCAGATGACGTAACGGAGAAATAGGAGGAGGAAAAGGAGAACAATAAAAGGGGGGAAGAGGAAGAAGAAGGAAAATAAAAAGAAGAAAAAGAAGATGAGGAAAAGAAAAAAAGGGACACGAGGAAGAAGGAGAAAGAAAAGGAAAGAGAAAAGGCGGAAAGAGGGAGAAGGAAAATGCAAAGAAGAAAAAAGAGCAAAGGGAAAATAGCGGAAAGAGGAAGATGAAAAAGTATGAGGAAAAGAAGAAAAAAGAAGAAAAAGAAAGAGGAAAGGACCCTGAGAACGACGCGAGTTGAGGTCTGCGCTCTCCGGCGGAAGTGAGTGATGAGTCGTAGTGACTTGGCACAAAAACAAAAGTGTGGATAATATGTTCAAAAGACTTTTTCTCCTTCTCGCTGTGGTCCTCTTAGACATACTGATAACATACTGGATTTCAGTCTGGTTTGCAGTTTATAGGACGCCACTAAAACGCGGATAGGAAGACCTCGTTTACTGTAGTCATGATAAGAATTTGTGTTGTTTGTGTGTCGTTTTGAAACAATTTTACATCTTCGTCTTCTTGAACCCTACGAAATCTAAAATTGTATGTATGATTGCTAGTGTGTGTATCTTGTTTTGATGTGTTTTTGTGAGTGCTTATTGTTTTTACTGTTTTATTTGATTTATTAATTTATTTATTTGTAAATTTTATATAATCATCATCGTCAAATAAAAATTTTTCTTGAATGAGAAATCACATATTCGTGATGTGATAAATAAATAACCAAATAAAAAAGAGGAAAAAGATAAACCGATGACCAAGCGCTTTCGTCTATTCAGACATCCTCAGGGTACATGTGTATTTATTGTGTGTATTTATTGGTTGGTTTTATTCATGTGAGGGAACCCAGTGTCAACGGATTATACTCGCATCGATTAACCCTTTGTAGCTTTTATTCGATTCTATTCGACACCTTCAGTCATCATCAGGCAACAATATGGTACTCAAATGGGTTAAGGGCTTTCACAAGGGTGATACAGACAAGATCATCATATTAAGACAATAGGCCAGAACTCGCAGTGATGGATTTAGATTGGACAAATTTAGATTTAAGAAGGAAATAGACAAGAACTAGTTTACCAATAGAGTGATTAACGAATAGAATAGATTTAATAGCCATGTACGACTAGTGAGCTCTAAAACTATCGGTTGAATTAAAAAGAGGTTAAAGAACTTTATAGATGAGGACGATAGGTGATAATGGGCATGCAACTGTCTAGTGTAGGCCTAATGGTCTCTTGCAGTCTTCAGTTTTATGTTCTTAAAATAAGCTACCAAAGCTCCATGCTGTAGACATAATGAATGGGGTCGACCAGGACTGCAAAAATAATTCTGTGGTTGATGAATTTGGAGAGGTCTGGAGGTCTGGTGAGTTTTGGAGATGTCCCTCTGTGTGGTCGTATAGGCCCTTCGAGAAGTTGGCTTTGTGTGCAGCGTTTCTCAACCTTTTAACCTTTGCGTAACCTTTTAAATCAATTCCGTGTCTCAAGAAACCCTTGCGCAAAAAACAAAAACAAAAAAAAATCACCATATCTTTCTCATTTTATTTTCATCGTAATAATAGGTTAGATAGGATGATGTCTATATTACATTATTGCAATAACCAAGAATATGTCGTGCGGGTGTAATTGTATTATGTATATGAAATCAAATAAAAATTCAAAAGTGCATTAGCTTATTTCACTTGTTCTCGTGGAACCCTTAAGGACCTTTTGCGGAACCTTAGGGTTCCGGGGAACCTTAGGGTTCCGGGGAACCTTGATTGAGAAACGTTGCTTTAATGTATCAGAAGAATGCCTCTTATGTCGATTTGAGCATTAATGACTCGTATGCCTTACAAGACGTTGACTTTCTCGGTGTGGTTTTCCTTAACTATTAGTGTTCCTTTCTTTTTTAGTCATAAATTTACGTATAATTGGGGTTTGCTCTTGAGAGAGTGACATGTGTTCGTGCGAATGAGCACTGGTTTGCATTGTGAGCCTTCTGCTGCCACATTGTGGAGACGTCATAACACATCCTTTTGGAAAGAATTTCACTATTTTCTTCGAGGCAGATGTGTAGACCGCAACTCCCAATTTCGAGAATTGAGATATGTTATTCTTTATGAAGAGGTTGGTTACTTTGAGGTTATTGCGGTATACAAGAGTAAAGCTACCTTTGACGGGTGGAACATGTGGCGTTTTGCATAATATACATTATCATGTCTATCGCATTTACGAATCTATGTTACCTGGTTCCTAGAAAAAAAAAAGTGTTACCGGGATTCAACATGGTCTTGGACCACTTGTTGGACTCGTGATCGACAGCTATTACCCTCCCGGATGAGAGCTCAGGGCCCGATCTATGGGTAATGCTGTGACTCTACACACACACGCACACATACACACGCGCGCACATACACACACACACAGCTCCCCGCCAAGGAGAGTTGGAGTGCCGGCTGGCAGTGCTGCGATCCTGAAATTATTTCAGCCCTGGGTGGGAATCGAGCTCGGACCGCTGGATTAGCGGTTGCTAACGATGCAACAGCTCCATCGAGCGGTGTGTGTGTGTGTGTGTGTGTGTGTGTGTGTGTGTGTGTGTGTGTGTGTGTGTGTGTGTGTGTGTGTGTGTGTGTGTGTGTGTGTGTGTGTGTGTGTGTGTGTGTGTGTGAAGTCACAGCATTATCCATAGATCCATGGTCTTGGATCACGTGTTGGACTCGTGATCGACAGCTATTTCCCTCCCGTAAGAGAGCTCTGAGCTCATATATGACCGATCTATGGATAACACTGTGACCTTACACGCACATACATACCCAACTCCCCGCCGACGAGAGTTGGAGTAACGACTCGCAGCACAGCGGTACTGAAATTGTTTCAGCTTTAGGCGAAATTCGAATCCGAACCGCCGTATTGGCAACCGGGAACTCTACCAACTGCGCCATCGAGTGTTGCGTGTTGTAACTGTACGCCTTTCTTCAAGTTAAGATGCGTTTGACAAAATGTCTTTTCTTTTTATCGATGACCGAGTTGGAATTAGTAAGTAATTTTATTTGGCAAGGAATCAATATACATGGAGTGCAGATAATGAAAAGAACATATGGTTCGAAATGGCAATTACAAATGCCGAGGATAACACAAAAAGCATGTAAGCTTATTTCCATTGTGACGAGTTCCTACTTGAGGTAGGACATTTAATATTTCGAAATAACAATTGCAAATGCCGAGGATAACACAAAAAGCATGTGAGCTTATTTCCATTGTTATGAGTTCCTGCTTGAGGTAGGACATTTCCCTTGTGGAATATCTCTCAGTAGGAACAGTTTCGGATGTTTTGTCGAAAGGACATTTGATACCATCAACCAACGGTCACCTTCGTCTTGTAGGCTACGAGTAAATTGTGGACACTACGCTCGTCACCCTCAGGATAAGGATGACCAGTTTCCAGGAGAAGACTTGAAGTAAAGTCTTGGAGTATATTGTTGTCTATAGGTGGCCGCACACTTGGCGTTTCTCGCTAGCATGTTAATTGCTTTTGTTATTTGGTTTGAGTAGAACCGATTTCGGTTACGATTTTTTTTTTTTTTTTCAAATTTCCAAATGTCAAATTACTCTTGCGTCATATCGTGAGAAGCTGAACGACGAACGAAGAGAAGTTAGATCTAAAATACGAATGTTAGACACATTATTGAGATGTTCTTACGGAAGTCTGGAATGTTGTAACCGAAGTCGTGTTTTTTTTTTTTTTTTTTTTTTTTAAGTATGAGGGTATATCTGTCCAGCTGGCCTTCTTTGGGACCTTTCTCTCGTGCAGGTGAAGAGTAGATTCATCAAAATATTTTCTGGAACATAACATCTTTCCAACCCTTCCATTGCGACTCTATGATGCTTTCCTGAACATTACAAAGGCGGAGCACACCGACAGGAGACCTTTTGGTCCATATCTAGGCCGGATGCGAAAAAAATAAAAATGATAATAAATGTATAAATAAAAAAATGTAATAATGTAAATAATGTTTATATCTATCAACCGAAAACTCGTAGTTTTGTAATATTGTTCTTGGTAACTCTTTCCATTGCATTGCATTATGGGTCTTGGTAGCCTTCCTGTAGGACATGTAAAAAATCTCCAAAAAACTAGAGAAATTTACTAAGAGAATAGAAGCTGAATTCACTTATAGCAGTAGTGGGAGGGAGGGAGGTAGAGGAGGGATCGGGAAGGAACAGCAATTAAAAATAGAGGAAAAACAATGTAGAAACTTAAACAGGAATTGTCAAATTTTTGCGATGCAGATGTAGTCGACACGATTAACTGTCATCTGGCTCGGCTTCAGATTTTATTTATTTCATTAGTTTACGTATTTATTTTATTTCTGTTTATTTATCTATTTACTTATTTATTTATATTTTGTAAAATATTCATTCTTTGCTAAAATATATCTTCAAGCCTTTGATCGGACGGGATATCGCTTTCTTTTAGTCTACTATAGGCTTTTGAGTTAATTGGAGTTTTGTGTTAATGATAACCAACACTTCTGTCCAAGGTGACAATAACTGAACCGATGAGGGGGGGGGGGTTCATAGAGACAGTAAAGAAGAGGTTTAAACAAGAGTAGCGGAAAAGAGGGGTAATGGAATTAATTTAAAACTTATTAGCATTTTTTTTTTTCAATATTAGTTTCCATTGATAAAAGAATGCTCAGTGACTCTGGTCCGTAGGGGTGAACCCATGGGAAGGTAGTATTCATCATCTTTCTTATTTCACACCATGCCTTCTTTTCCTTGCTTGACATTTTCGTTCCAGAAAAGATAATAATTTCCCAAAACTTCTTCCGCTCTTCGCTGCTCCATTTTGGGTTTCTCTTGTTTTCTCCTCAGCTGAAAGCTTCCGTCGTGCAGATTTTATTATCCACAATAACCTTGATTTTGGGAGCTTCATGAATTACAAAACCTAAAAAGATACCTACTGTTATCATAACAGCAGTGACAGCCAATGCAGTTTTGTTTTTGTGTACTTGATGCGGAGTGAAAGTAGAAAGTGGCAACAATGCAAATCTTTCAAGATGAAATTAACTTTTTAGTATTGAACGAAAACGAATATGAAAGTCTTTTAATTAATTTCGTTGTTGCTAGAAATTATATCCTATATTTTCAATTTTATTTTGAAAGCTTTTATGGCTACGGTTGCATGTATATAATCAGTAATATTTTCAAAACAAGAGACAATTTTTGTCGCGCTACGGTGGAAAGAAATAGTGTTGCAATACAGTTTCCACTCATGTCAGACTTTTGACAGTAATAATGAACACCTTAGTATTATCAACTCTCCCCAACCATCTGCTCTTACTTGTCTCTGACAGCGCTTGAATATAGGAGAAAATATATCGGTGCTGATGTTTTGGGAGATTTGTCAAGCCATGATGTAAACTTTATAGTCGAAACGTAATGGATATAGTAAAACTCTATGCTTAGGGTTACCAATGTGTGGTTAATCGATCGTTTTTTGTTTCCTAATGTTATAATGATTAGTGTATAATGTACACCAATATTTATTTTCTTTTCAGCCTTCTGTACTTCCTAGTCCCAATTATCCCCTTATTCTTCCCATTTCCGCGCGAACGTATGATCCCGGTCCCGCGACTTGACGTCATCGTCGAGTCTTTTGCCGCCTTCGACAGCGACGACGAGGACGTAAGAAATTGTTTGCTAATAATGGTTATTACCGAGAGAGAGCACGTCCGGGTACCGGGGTGCTGTACGATATGTTTTCGTTTCAACTGCATGAATCCAGTTGTGCTCTATTTGATACTAAAATACGCATGATAACGGGTAGGAAAAACTAACATGCGCATTACTTGCGAATGTCCCTATTTTTTCAATTTTTCTTGTTAATTTTTTATGTGGTACCTTATCGAATGCCTTCTACAAATCCAAGAAGGTGCAATCTACCCAGCCATCTCTTTCTTGTATTATCTTAATTAATCTCGAGTAAAAGCAAATTAGGTTTGTGGTACACCATATTCCACTTCTAAAGCCAAAGTGTTTAGGGTTTAATAATTTATTGTCTTCCAAGTGTTTGGTCCGTTTAATTCTGATGACTTTTTCACATGTTTTTGCTACTGTGCTTGTAAGGGATACCGGTGTGTGCATGTGTGTGTGTTTGTTTTGTAGTTCACTCTTTTTCCAATATATCAGACTTCAATGAGATTCCATGTGCCATAACAAGATTTTTTGCAGTATGTCAAAGAAGGTTAGATTAGGTTATGTAAAGATAAGGGCAGAGGTTTTGGAGTCGGGAAAAGGACGCGCAAAAAAAAAAATATATATATATATATATATATATATATATATATATATATTGTCAGTGTATTTGGGCAGGAGTTTTTCTCTAATGCATGTTTCATTAAAAGTGATGGCTAGTTGTGCATTAATAATTTTCTTAATGGTATTTTCCATATACCTTATTAAGGATTTGTTTTCCTTAGGAAGGAAATTTATGACTTGGCTGTATGTAGTCATATTAGCTAGATCGCGATTTCGGGTTCAAGACCCTTCTTCAGTAGCTATAGGTCAACTTGAATATTCAAATGAAGAAATGTGTGATATTTTAAACAATAATTTTAGCTCAATATTCGTAACTGAAACACCTCAAAGTGAACTCCAAACTGAAACCTGTGAAAAGTCTGGGGTAAAGTTTCTCACTACGATATATATAACAAAAGAAACAATTAAAAGGTGTATAGTGAAACTCAAAGTTAATAAAACACCAGGGCCTGGCGGTTGGCATCCAAGAATCTTAAAGGAAATGAAAAATGAGATTGGTGTTCCATTAGAAATTATTTTCAACAAATCCATCATATCCGGAGATGTCCCAAGAAAATGGAAACTAGCTAACGTTACTCCCATATTCAAAAAAGGTGACAAAAAGAAACCAAATAACTATAGGCCTATTAGTTTGACTTCGATCGTAGGAAAAATAATGGAAACTATCATCAGAGATGCTATCGAATATCATTTAGAAAGTAACCGTTTGATAAATGATAGCCAACATGGTTTCAGACGGAAACGTTCTTGCGTGACTAACTTACTCGAATTCTACAACACAGTTGTCTCGAATTATGACAAAAGAAACAATATAGATTTAATATATCTAGACTTTGCAAAAGCTTTTGATACCGTCCCACACGAAAGACTACTTACTAAATTAGCTTTGCATGGAATAAGTGGTAGCCTATTAGGTTGGACTAGTAATTGGTTGAAAGGTCGAAAACAGAGAGTTGTTTTAAATGGAAAAAACTTCTGGATGGAAAAGTGTTGCAAGTGGAGTTCCTCAGGGTTCCGTTCTTGGGCCACTTCTATTCATAGTATATATAAATGATATAGACCATGGACTAAAATCTACTGTTTCCAAATTTGCTGATGATACAAAACTGTGCGGAGTGGCAAATGATCACTCAAACCAGTTAGATATTCAAGAAGATTTAGATAAATTACAGCAATGGTCTGAAAAGTGGCTAATGAAATTTAACACAAGTAAATGCAAGGTAATGCACATAGGTAAAAATAACAGCAAGTACGATTACAAGTTATTTGGAAATTCGTTAACAAAAGTGGATAGTGAAAAAGATCTCGGCGTAATTATCAGTAACGACCTCAAATCATCCAAGCAGTGTATTTCAGCCTCTGAGAAAGCAAATAAGATTCTGGGATTGATTGCGCGATCTTTTGATTTCAAAAGTCCATCACTCATTAACAAGCTATATAAATCGTTAGTTCGTCCACATTTGGAATATGCTGTTTCCGTATGGTCACCGAATCTCATTAAAGACATTGACAGACTGGAAAAAGTACAACGGCGAGCCACAAAACTGATTCCAAATATCAAAAATAAATCATACGAAAATCGACTTAAGCACATGAATCTGTTTTCCCTAAAAAAGCGTAGACTCAGAGGTGACTTGATACAGGTCTTTAAGATTTTAAAGGGAATTGACAACATCAAAAGTGACCAAATTTTCACATTGAATGAGAATCAGACAAGAAACAATGGTCTCAAACTGTCCGGAAATAGATTCAATTTGGAAGTAGGTAGAAACAACTTTGCCAACCGTGTAGTTAATGAATGGAATAAACTTCCTGCACAGGTAGTGCAATGTAGTTCAGTTCGAAGCTTTAAGAATCATTTAGATAAATACCTAAGTAAGATGCTGTAATTATTATAATTTATGTTATATTATTTGTTTTTGTTTTGTTATAATTTGTCTGTCTGATTTTCATTTATTATTAGTTATATGTCAATTTATTATCATTTACTATTTACCTGTTTGTTTGTTATTCAACTATACCAATGCATTTATGTATTTTAATTGTTATTTACATTGTTATAGTTTTAATTTATTATTAATATGATTTTTTTTTTTTTTTTTTTTTTTTTTTTTTGCATCCGACCTAGATATGGATCAAAAGGTCTCCTGTCGGCATGCTTTGCCTTTGTAATCCTTTGTAATTAATCCGAAGATTCTATTAAAGATCTAAGTTTTATACTAGAGTTCCTATACTTGCTAATCACTGGGGGAGGTCACCTGGTATTACGGGCAGGGACGAAATGTCACGTGCGCTAGGGAGCCTCCGGGTTTGTGTTGTGGCGGAATGTGGCGTTTTGTCTCGTAGTATGATATATATATAATTTTGAGTTTTCATTTGCTTCCAGCAAGGGTCTCATTTCGTAACTTCCTCCAACAAGGAATTCAGCAGTCGCGAGTGCTGACAAACGAACAGCGTGAAAAAGGAAACAAGATTTTTTTTTTAGGGTGTTATGCAAAGATTGCTTGGGGATCAACGGAAAAGTGTGTAGTTTGACCGAAGAACACGATGATGACGTGAATGATGAGTTATGAATGATGGTGATAAAACTGCGTTTTTTTATATATATAAATACGGAACGGTTTAGAATATTGCACATCTCTTCATTTGATTGATCAAGTTCACCATTGGCTGACATATATGGATCAGTACAATTCCCGATAACACCGTTATCTTTAGTTTATATGTAAATTTATTTTGAACTTTCTTTGAAATTACCAGAAACTTTTATTTTTGTATTTTTTCCTGCTTTTCCATTTTTCCCTCTCTCTCCTTTTACATTTACATAATTTCAAGTCATTAGAAATTCAGAATGCTTCAATTTTCTATAAGCCCTTCTCTCTCCCTCTCCCTCTCCTTCTCCTCCTCTCTCCCTCTCCCTGTCTCTCCCTCTCCCTGTCTCTCCCTCTCCCTCTCTCTCCCTCTCCCCTCTCTCCCTCTCGCTTTCCCCCTCCCTCCTTCCGTTTCTCTCCTCTCTCCCTCTCTCTCCCTCTCTCCCCTTCTCTCTCCCCCTCTCTCCCTCTCCCCCTCTCTTTCCCTTACTTCCCCTCACGTCCCCCCTCTCCCCCTCCTCTCTCTCTCTCTCTCTCTCTCTCTCTCTCTCTCTCTCTCTCTCTCTCTCTCTCTCTCTCTCTCTCTCTCTCTCTCTCTCTCTCTCTCTCTCTCTCTC
>NC_134813.1:17896677-17899177 GCF_046742065.1 Oratosquilla oratoria
AGGATTAGAAATGGAGAGAGTGAGTGGTTTGAAGTAAAGGTGGGACTTCGTCAAGGATGCGTTATGTCGCCCTGGCTGTTCAACTTATACATGGATGGGGTGGTGCGAGAGGTGAATGCTAGGGTAGTGAGTCAGGGATTGGAGATGGTTAAAGAAAATGGAGAAAAGTGGGAGGTGAGCCAGCTGTTGTTTGCGGACGACACTGCGCTTGTGGCAGGGTCAGAGGAGGGATTGAGGAAGCTGGTGGCAGAGTTTGGGAGAGTATGTGATAGAAGAAAGCTAAAGATAAATGTGGGTAAAAGTAAGGGGTGAAAGTGGCAGTAGACTGGAAGTGAACATTAAGGGAGAGCGACTGGAGGAAGTGGATAGTTTTAGATACTTGGGTGCAAGTGTAGCAGGAAAAGGTGGAGTGAAGGTGGAGGTAGAATGTAGATTGAGAGAAGCGAGTAAATGCCTTGGTGGTTTAAAGAGTGTAATGAGGAATAGACATTTGGGAATGTATGCGAAGAGGAGACTGTATGAAGGAGTGATTGTGCCAACAGCACTGTATGGGGCAGAAACGTGGAACATAAGGGAAGAAGAGAGAAGGAGTTTGAATGTGTTTGAGATGAGGTGTCTGAGAAGTATGGTGGGGGTTACTAGGCTGGATAGAGTGAGAAATGAGGAGGTGAGGAGGAGAACAGGGTGAAAAAGGATTTGGGAGATAGGGTTGATGAAAGAATATTAGGATGGTTTGGACACATGGAAAGAATGAGTGAAGAAAGACTAGTAAAAGAGGTATGGAAGGCAGATGTGGAGAGAGTGAACATGAGGGGACGTCCTAGGATGAGGTGGATGGATGGGGTGAAGGGGGCTTTGGGGAAGAGGGGAATGTCTGTTGAGGAAGGAAGGGAGAGGACGGAAGACAGAGGTGAGTGGAGAATGGTTGTATATGGATGATGTTGTGACTGCATGAGGAGGAATGGTCGGGGGGTGGGGGTGGGGTAGTATGTGTGAGTAAATTTTGACGCAGCCCGAAGGGATTTCTCCCCGTCCTCGCCTTATATGCAAAGGGGGACGGAGAGGGTGGGGTCGCCGATTAAGTGAAGCGGGCTTGCTGTGGATGTACTGTGTCTTGCGACACACTGCTTCTGACCCAGGGCGGTGGGCAGGGTGCAGGGATGACCCGTCATCCAGGAGGTGCTCAGATGAGAGGAAGGGTGGGAGGGGTGTGGAGTGTATTTAGGGATGAAATGGGTGGGAGTGTTTTTATGCCTTCCCCTTTTTGGCTACCTCCCTTGTAAGGGGGAAAAAGCCTTGGTATATGTATGTATGTATATATATATGTAAAATATGTATATAGTATGTATATATATGTATATGTATATATATGTATATATGTATGTCTATATATGTATATATATATGTAATACATGTATATATATGTATATATATGTGTATATATATGAATATATATGTATATATATATATATATGTATATATATGTATATGCATGTATATACATGTATGTATATATATATATATATATATATATATATATATATATATATTGTATATATATGTATATATGTATGTATGTATATATGTATATATGTATGTATATATGTATATGTATATGCCAGTATATATATATATATATATATATATATATATATATATATATATATATGTTGAGACATTCTGACAGGTTTGATGTAAGCGGAATAGGAAACACAGGAGTCTTAGTCTTGAGTTTATTCCTGACTAGTTTCGCAGGTATGCTTTTTCAAAGGAATATGAAAAAGCATACCTGCGAAAACTAGTCAGGAATAAACTCAAGACTAAGACTCCTGTGTTTCCTATTCCGCTTACATCATATATATATATATATATATATATATATATATATTGATAAGTATTTTAGACAAATTATTTAGATGATGGAGAACATAAACACAGGGGAAGGCTCGGAACCCTAAACACTCTAACGTTTCGTTCGCGTAGAACTTCTTCAGAGAGAGTATGTAGAACTGCAATTGAAGTTTATGTACTAAATCTAATTACCTTTTCGGACACTTGGGAAAGGTCGTTTTTTCTGGCGTGTTTTAGAATTAAAATACTAGTTTGTTTAGCTAAATGGATAAACCCTCCTCGATGATGCAATGAATTATTAGTTGAAATATATGCTGATTCAACAATTCTTCTAAAACACGCCAGAAAAACGACCTTTCCCAAGTGTCCGAAAATGTCTTCTTAAGGTCGTGAAGACGACTGCAGGCTCACCGTAACAACGGAGCCATCCACCAACATTTTTCGATGCCCACGATAAAAAGCCGCCCCTAGTAGATCTCATAAGGATACAACAACCATTCACCATGATAACAATTATGAGTGAGCATCGCTTTACAAAAGCCTATCTTAAATGTACAGATTTCATCTGATTATGTCCTTCCCTCCAATAGAAAATACAGACCGTCACCACGGGACAAAAACCCACATGGGGATTGTGTCCAGACTTCCG
>NC_134813.1:17904177-17916677 GCF_046742065.1 Oratosquilla oratoria
TAGGGTAAATTTACTCACTACGGTAAATATACACATACATACATACATATACCAAGGCTTTTTCCCCCTTACAAGGGGGGTAGCTAAAAAGAAAAAGGCATAAAATCATTCCCACCCATTCCATCCCTGAATACACTCCACACCCCTCCACCCTCCTTCTCATCTTAGCACCTCCTGAATGACGGGTCATCCCTGCACCTTGTCCCCTGCCCTGGGTCAGAAGCAGTGCCGTAGGACACAGCACATCCACAGCAATGCCGCTTCATTAAATCGGCGACCCCCCCCTCTCCGTCCCCCCATTGCATAAAATGAGAGGACAGGGAGAAATCCCTTCGGGCTGCGGTAAATATAACAAAAGAAAAAATTAAAAGGTGTATAGAGAAACTCAAAGTTAATAAAACACCAGGGCCTGACGGTTAGCATCCAAGAATCTTAAAGGAAATAAAAAATGAGATTGTTGTTCCATTAGAACTTATTTTCAAGAAATCCATCATATCCGGAGATGTCCCAAGAGAATGGAAGCTAGCTGACGTTATTCCCATGTTCAAAAAAGGTGACAAAAAGAAACCAAATAAACTATCGTCAGAGATGCTATCGAACATCATTTAGAAAGTAACGGTTTGATAAATGATAGCCAGCATGGTTTCAGACGGAAACGTTCTTGCGTGACTAACTTACTCGAATTCTACAACACAGTTATCTCGAATTATGACAAAAGAAACAATATAGATTTAGTATATCTAGACTTTGCAAAAGCTTTTGATACCGTCCCACACGAAATACTACTTACTAAATTATCTTCACAAGGAATAAGTGGTAGCCTAATAAGTTGGACTAGTAATTGGTTGAATGATCGAAAACAGAGAGTTGTTTTAAATGGAAAAACTTCTAGATTGAAAAATGTTACGAGTGGAGTTCCTCAGAATTCCGTTCTTGGACCACTTCTATTCATAGTATATATAAATGATATAGACCATTGACTAAAATCTACTGTTTCCAAATTTGCTGATGATACAAAACTGTGCGGAATGGCAAATGATCACTTAAACCAATTAGATATTCAAGAAGATTTAGATAAATTACAGCAATGGTCTGAGAAGTGGCTAATGAAAATTAACACAAGTAAATGCAAGGTAATGCACATAGGTAAAAATAACAGTAAGTACGATTACAAGTTATTTGGAAATTCGTTAACAAAAGTGAATAGTGAAAAAGATCTCGGCGTAATAATCAGTAACGATCTGAAATCATCCAAGCAGTGTATTTCAGCCTCTGAGAAAGCAAATAAGATTCTGGGACTGATTGCGCGATCTTTTGACTTCAAAACACCATCACTCATTAACAAGCTATATAAATCGTTTGTTCGTCCACATTTGGAATATGCTGTTTCCGTATGGTCACCGAATCTCATTAAAGACATTGACAGACTGGAAAAAGTACAACGACGAGCCACAAAACTGATTCCAAATATCAAAAATAAATTATACGAAAATCAACGAAAACATATGAATCTGTTTTCCCTAAAAAAGCGTAGACTCAGAGGTGACTTGATACAGGTCTTTAAAATTCTAAAGGGAATTGACAACATCAAAAGTGACAAAATGTTCACACTGAATGAGAATCGGACAAGAAACAATGGTCTCAAACTGTCCGGAAATAGATTCAATTTGGAAGTGGGTAGAAACAACTTCGCCAGCCGTGTAGTTAATGAATGGAATAAACTTCCTGCAGAGACAGTGCTATGTAGTTCAGTTCGAAGCTTTATGATTTTTTTCGCATCTGACCTAGATATGGACCAAAAGGTCTCCTGTCGGCATGCTCCGCCTTTGTAATCCTTTGTTCTGTGATGTCGTCTACTCAACCACATAACCAGCTAGCTACAGGAGAGGAAGCACAATGTAATTCTCGGAAAGGTGAGGTGACCTGTAGAGAAATAGCCACCCAAGTTCTATTTTACGCCATCAGCCGGGACTCAGCTTGTACAAGCGCTGACGTCATGCAGAAGTCATAAAAGATTCATTCTTCGCCGCCATTAAGCTGATAGAGTCGGACAATGGGTTGCAATTAAGGACTTGACGATACTTCGGCCGTGATTTGCATATTTGTAAACGATTACTGAAGAAAGATGACATTTCGTGTAAATTCGCGCGTGTGTGTGCTAATAATCTATTAGGATGTGCTTTAATTAACCTTGTTTTTGCTAACAACTTTTTTTTTTATGTATTTATTCTTTTGTTTAAGGGGGGGCTAAAATTGAGAATGAGTTGGGTTCTTTGGCAATTATTACATTATTTCGGGTCAAGTGTGCCCCCACCCCCAGGAAATTAATAAATAGATAAATAAGACAAAGTAATGAATATATGAGATAAATGAATGAATAGATAGATGTATGAATAGATCAATGAATAGATGAATAAGCAAATAAGTAAACAAATAGAAAATTAATAGATAATTGAATAAATAATAAATAAACAAGATAGAATAACTTATGAATAAACGAATAGATATTATAGATAAAAAAAAAAAAATCACACGTAGATATCGAAACCCCAACATCATTGACGATGAGATCGAAAACCATCATGGATTCCGTCGCCTGGCGATGAACGAGATGATGAACGTTTCGAAGAAGAAGCACTCGTTCCTACAAGGCACCTGGTCAAATGATTAATCAGATTATTCTATTTTCTCTGCGTTATATGATTCTGCTACCATAAATTTGAATCCACCTTTCTCCTGTTGTCTTGCTCTCCGTGCGTGTCAGCATCTCTGCAGCGGCGGCGCCAGGAATTTTTAGTTGGGGAGGCTAAGGGGGGGGGCTGAGCAAATTTTTTGTGGGGCTAATAGTAATATGATAATACACATATATTATCCTCATTTCAGAAGGGGAGGGGGTTAATGGTTGGGCTAGCACTGATGGCTGACAAATCTTTAGCCCTGGCAATTAAAAATTCCACTTAATAAAATTATTTCAATAAGTGTTTTAAATTTTCAATTTGCTCATTTCAGTTGGGGGGGGGCTAATGGGGGGGCTGGCCACTTTTTGGGGGTGCTATAGCCCCCCCAAGCCCCCTGGCGCCGCCACTGCGTCTCTGTCGTCGCCGCTGTGTAGTGTCACTCTTCGTCTATCCCGGGTAAAGTCACAGTAGTCTATTTACACTCTGGTGAGGACTTTCTTGGAAGCTTTGCTAGAATGTATCAGAGTTAGAAGGGTTTTCGATTCCCTTGCGAATGAAAGAGTGTATGGTATACTGGCATCCTGAGTGAACAGACGAAAAGAAAATGAAAAAAACGTTATACGATAGTTTTCTTCGTCTTTGTTCTAAACACGCAAGAATATCAAAGTACAAGAATCTTGGTCACGTTTACCGTCCCATAGTCGTATAGTAAGGAACAAGTAATGAAAAACAACTGTTTACCTTGAAATATATATATATATATATATATATATATATATATATATATATATATATATATATATATATATATATATATATATATATATATATATATCGAATACCTCCATCGTCATCAGATTAAGATTTGACAACAAAAAAGTATGTATATGGCCGAAGGGATCATTCCTTCTAACACTTTATCACCTGACGGTGCTGACTCATCCAGGGTGACGAGAACTACAACCGAGATTTCTGAGAGAGAGAGAGAGAGAGAGAGAGAGAGAGAGAGAGAGAGAGAGAGAGAGAGAGAGAGAGAGAGAGAGAGAGAGAGAGAGAAAGGGAGAGGGAAAGGGAGAGGAGAGGGAGAGAGGGAAAGAGAGAGGAGAGGGAGAGAGGGAAAGAGAGAGGAGAGGGAGAGAGGGAAGGAGAGAAGGGGAGGGAATTGGAAGAGACGATATAGGAAAAGAAAAAAGTAAATGTCGAAGACATTGAGAGGAGAGGAGAGGAGAGGAGAGGGTATGGGGAGATAGAGACGATATGAGAAAGGGAGACAGACAGAGAGGGAGGGAGTGACAGAAGGAGATAGGAAGGGAGAAAGGGAAGGGGAGGGGGAGGGAGGTGAGGTGAAGGGGGTAAGAAGGACAAGGATAAGGAAAGAAGAGGGAGAGAAGGAGAAAAACAAAGAAAGATGAGAGGGAGAGGAGAAAACGGGATGAAGAATGTGAGTAGAAAGTGGAAGGAGAGGAGAGGGAAATAGAGAAACGGAGAGGGAGAGAATGGAACGATAGAAGGTGGACAGAGCGAGAGAGAGAGAGAGAGGGAGAGAGACCGAGTTGGGGAGAGAAAGGAAGAGATAGCGTGGGGAGAGACAGAGTGAGAAGGAGAACACACGTGTTGGCGACGTTGAAGCCATTTGTCAAGAGACACTGACAGGGAATGTGCTGGAGAGGCATTGGTCATTTGTTCAAGCTCACCTGAACAATGACCCCACCCCTCCCCTCCCCTCCCATCAAACACTGGATATTACCTCGGCAGAGAGAGAGAGAGAGAGAGAGAGAGAGAGAGAGAGAGAGAGAGAGAGAGTGAGTGAGTGAGTGAGTGAGTGAGTGAGTGAGTGTATTTACCTAGTCGTATTTACCTAGTTGTATTTACCTAGTTGTATTTACCTAGTTGTATTTACCTAGTTGTATTTACCTAGTTGTATTTACCTATTTGTATTTACCTATTTGTATTTACCTATTTGTATTTACCTATTTGTACTTACCTAGTTGTATTTACATATCTGTATTTACCTAGTTGTATTTACCTAGTTTTATTTTACGGGAAGGGGAGCTATGCTCGTGGTGTCCCGTCTTCATATCTCGTTTTATCTAGACTGTTTTTAAATTCGTGTATCGTTTTTGCACACACCACATTCTCATCTAATCTGTTCCAAACATCTATTGTCCTGTGGGGAAAGCTGTTCTTTTTCAGGTCTCTTCTATAACTGTCTTTCTTGATTTTCTTTCCGTGTCCTCTTGTATCTCTACTATCCCATTTTATTAGATCCTCTCTATCAATAGTTTCTATGCCTTTCATGATTCTATCAATAGTTATCAAGTCTCCTCTCTTCTTAGCTCTAATGTCTGTAACTCAAGTTTTGCTAGTCGTGTGTGTGAGTTTGAGTTTGATGGAAGACCAGTCTTTTGGTCGTTCTTCAAGAAGCCTGTGATGAGTACCTTCACGTACTATTCTTACATAAGAGCTTTAGCCGAGTCATAGCACACACATCATACACAAATAAATCATGTTCAACTACCCATACAATCTTGCCACCTCGGGGAAGAAAGGCCGCCTTGTCCCCCGTAGGCAGTTGTTTAATCCAACTGTCAATACGATTGCATTATTGTCGGATGGCTCTCCTGAAAAAGATATGGACTCGATGAAATAGAAAACGGGGATCGATGAAATGTGACTGCAATATTTGCACCACGGGGAGCCGATGTCTGGGGACCAAATGTCTTTCCTACATTTCTCTTTGGTGCGGTTGGCAACGCACTAGGTTCATGTTGATCTAGTTACTCTAGTCGCCAGCGTTTCTCAAACAAGGTTCCGCAAAAGGTCCCTAAGGGTTCCGCAAAAGGTCCCCAGGGGTTCCGCAAAAGGTCCCTAGGGGTTCAGCAAAATTTCCCTTAGGGTTCCGCAAAAGGTCCCTAGGGGTTCCGCAAAAGGTCCCTAGGGGTTCCGCAAAAGGTCCCTAGGGGTTCCGCAAAAGGTCCCTACTTGTTCCGCAAAAGGTCCCTAGGGTTCCGCAAAAGGTCCCTAGGGTTCCGCAAAAGGTCCCTAGGGTTCCGCAAAAGGTCCCTAGGGGTTCCGCAAAAGGTCCCTAGGGGTTCCGCAAAAGGTCCCTAGGGGTTCCGCAAAAGGTCCCTAAGGGTTCCGCGAGAACAAGTGAGATAAGCTAATGCACTTTTGATTTTTTATCTAATTTCATATACGTAATATAATTAAACACACACGACATATTTTCGGTTATTGTAATAATGGAATATGGACATCATCATATCTAACCTATCATGATGATGAAAATAATATGAAAAAGATATGGTATATATGTTTTTTTTTTTTTTTTTTTTTTTTTTTTTCAGGGGCTCCTTGAGACATGCAATTTGTTTTAAAGGGTACGCAAGGGTTAACAGGTTGAGTAACGCAGGACTAATGCAACACGCCCAAGGGTTCGAATCCCTACTGACATTCATAGAACATTGATAAATCATGTGAAAATATAAATATTAATCAAATTACTATGAATGAAAAATGTTACTAAAGGTTACCAAACACATTAAAACATTTAGATTCTTAAAACCTCCCTTTAGTAAGGATTTCATGTGATCTATATATTTTTGTAAACATTATTTGTCTAGTGTATGCTCCCTGCGTTGTTGTTTCAAGTTATATGTATCATTATCGTGAATGCTGTTGGTGTCGCCTCTTTTAGATATAAAATAGAAAATCTAGTATCATTTCCGTGTTTTCTCAGCTTTCTCTCCTGTAGAACGAAATCTACTCAAAGACAAATATATGACTGTTGGTGAGAGTGACATTACCTTCCGCCTGCTTACCTTCATTCATTCATTCATTCATTCATTCACAATTTCACTCCAAATGGTTCCATCTTTTGCAAAAAAATTTCCTAGCTCGACAGATAATCTGCCCAAGGGTTGGATGATTCCTCTCTGCCGAATAAAATCGCCTGGCGCATTTCGGAACTAAAGTACATGTAGCGAATAGCATAAGAAGGGATGAAACTAAACCTTACACGCACACTTACTTGAGAAGCTAGCTCGTAAAGGTTGTAATGTCACAGCAGTCGGTTATAATGACGTCATGTCGACCGTTCCAAGACACCAACAGACACCGACCAAGGAGTGATTAAAATTGAGGCCGCACTTGTATTGGCTGGACAACTGCCTATCCGTACCTACTAGCGGTTGCTAGGGTTCCAGGCAGGCGAAGAATTGGTCACGGAGCGGGCGCGCAAGTTAAAAAGGTATGTCCGAATTGAATGTTGAAGGAGTTGTACATGAAGATGCAAGATTACAAGCTGAAGTAACGAACGAGAGATTTCTGTCAGTATTCGTTATGGATGGGGAGTTGAGGGAGAATGGGTTGAAGGAAATGAAGGTGCTATAAACGACATAACGGTGGAAATAGAACTGTTTAAGTTGCTCGAAAAATTAGAAGTGAGAAAATCTTCTGGACACGATGAAATCTCAAATATTTTAATCGAAGACAGATATGGAGATATCTATAACTTGTTGAAAAATAAGAGTGACATTATATGGAAGAACATATGATGGAAAAAATCACTGAGAATCTGATTCGTCCCAGACAGGAACACGCAGTAGTTGTATGGTCACACTATCTAAAGAAGGATATAAGAAAAATAAAAAACAAAAGGCAGCGACAAAGATGATCACAAGTCTAAATGATAAGACAAATAGAAGATTGAAGAAGATAGGAAAACACTGGAAAAGTGGAGAGAGAGAGAGAGAGAGAGAGAGAGAGAGAGAGAGAGAGAGAGAGAGAGAGAGAGAGAGAGAGAGAGAGAGAGAGAGAGAGAGAGAGGATATAACGGTGAAAACTAAACTAGAGAAAGGTATAGAGACGATAGAGAGGAATTGCTGATAGAGGATGAAAAATAACAGGATGTCATAATAAAACAAAAAGAAAAAGGAAAAGGACAAATGCAAACTTGTCTGGAAGATGTAGAAAGCTACACTTCCTTACATAGGAGTGTAGATTCGTGGAAAAAAATGAATAAGATATCCAAACTAATTTAAGGCAAAATCTGGTGAATGGAAGCCATTTATTCTACAGCTAGGTAAACTAAAACATGCACGCACGCACGCGCGCACACACACACACACACACACACACACACACACACACACACACACACACACACACACACACACACACACACATACACCTACCTCGTGGCGCGGTGCTTAGAGTTCCCGGCTGCCACTACGGCGGTCCTGGTTCAAATCCCGCACAGGGCTGAAATAATTTCAGTATCGCTGCGCTGCGAGTTGTTACTCCAACTCTCGTGGGCGAGGAGTTGGGTGTGTGTGCGTGTAAGGTCACAGCATTACCCATAGATCGGTCAAATACGAACTCTGAGGTCCGTTCCGGAAGGGAATTGGCAGTCGATCACGAGTCCAGCACGTGATCAAAGAGCATGGTGGTTAATCACGCACACACAATTAATCAAAGTGAAGCCTATACATTGAGTAATGGTGTCTGGACATTCTCCGTTTGAAGATAGACAAGTTAACATATGTGTTCATTTACGGTAGGGTCACGGGGAGGCGGGGTGGGTAGGGGAGGGGGGGGGACGTCATTCGCGTTAATCCCTTCAAGACGGTGACGCCCCTCCTCCCCCCCACCCTCCCAGGCAAAGGGAGGACTGGACACGCCGACGTCGTCATGAATGGGTTGGCGGAGTTATCATCGTGGTCTCGGCCTGCGATAACTCGCTGCGCTCACGAGTGTGTGTGCCCTTTTCGGCGTCGCGTCGTTCCTCGACGACCACAAATGGCCAGATGGCGTAGGCGTCAGCGTCAGTGGCGGACTCCGCGGACGAGGTGACGTTCCAGCCAGCTCTCTCCTCCTTCTCTTCACGCTTAATTACGTATAATTATCGAAGAAATCAAATGTTCGCTTTTTTCATTCAATTTACTTTAGTTTGTGTGTGTGTGTATTTACCTAGTATTTACCTAGTTGTATTTTACGGGAAGGGGAGCTATGCTCGTGGGGTCCCGTCTTCATATCTCATTTTATCTCAACTATTTTTATATTCATGTATTGTTTTTGCACACACCACTTTCTCATCTAACTTGTTCCAACTGTCTATTACTCTGTGAGGAAAGCTGTTCTTTTTCAGATCTCTTCTATAGCTGTCTTTCTTGATTTTCTTACCGTGTCCTCTTGTATTTCTGTCATCCCATTTGATCAGATTCTCTCTATCAATAATTTCTATGCCTTTCATGATTCTGTAAATAGCTATCAAATCTCCTTTCTTCTTTGCTCTAGTGTGTGTGTGTGTGTGCGTGCGTATACACATGTATATATGTGTGTATACATACATATACTATATATATATATATATATATAAATGTGTGTGTGTGTGTGTGTATTCACTTGGTCTTTGGATCACGTGTTTGACTCGTGATCGCCAGCTATTTCCCTCCTGGAAGAGAGCTCAGAGCTCGTAGGTCCGATCTATGGGTAATGCTATGACCTTACACACACACACCCCCAACTCCCCGCCCACGAGAGTCAGAGTAACGACCCGAAGCGCAGCTGTACCGAAATAATTTCGGCCCTGGGCAGGATTCGAACCAAGCACTACGCGCACCACCATGCTAGTAGTTCATCGTTCTACCAACTGCGCCACCGAGTGTGTGTGTGTGTGGGTGGGTGGGTGGGTGTGGGTGTGGGTGTTGGTTGTGGGTGTGGCTGGATGGGTGTTTCGTCACGGCCTCTGATCACGTGTTGTATTTGTAACCAACAACAATTACCCTTGCTGAAGAGGCAAGACCTCTGACACAGACCGAATTATGGCCAGTGCTAACACACACACACACACACACACACACAGAGAGAGAGAGAGAGAGAGGATCCCCTTATTCATGGGGAACCAAAGGACGCTTCATAGTTTTGTTTTAGCGAAAACAGACGACTCCATTCAGTTGCGCGGTGCCCTGCTGGTAGCTCAGCCTCGAGGGCTCGCTGCAGGACCGCCGGCTTCTCCCCTGGTGGGGTAGACGCGGCCCCTGACGGTGCAGAGTCAAAGCTCTAAGGAAGGGGTGCACTAGGAGTGTCGCCCCCGCCGGCACAGCGACACTTGGGACTGGAAAACAACAGCGAGGTGACATGTGTCCATTACCAGCCCTGTTGTCCCGCTACATTCAGGTGCTGGTCACGGGAGGTTCGGTTTAGTATGCAAAGTCTGACCGTCTCTACTGTGACTAACTGACTCAGTGAATGACCGTCCTACTCGGCCGCCGCCGCGACCATTCGTCATTGTCCGCCGAATTAGAGTCGCGCCATCACGGGAGGAAACCTCGGAATGAAGACCATCCTCCGGACGGCCTGTAGCCGACACTGAAGATATGAGAGAGAGAGAGAGAGAGAGAGAGAGAGAGAGAGAGAGAGAGAGAGAGAGAGAGAGAGAGAGAGAGAGAGAGACTGAGTGACTAACTAGTCTGGGGTCGTACCAGGGACAAGTGGATCCCAACTATCCTCCTGTGACGTCGATCAGGTCACCATTCAGCAAGACGACCTGTAAAGAAAGACATCGCAGTAGAGGCTACTGAAACGTCACCAATGACGTCACTCTTGGGGTAAGGTAGCAACACCTGAATGGGAAATGCCGTGAGCGCAAATGTCGCCTCGTCCAGTTGTCACCTGTCCAATTATCACCGCACCTGAGGGATAAATGATCCTCGCGCCGCGCCGGGCGGGTTTCCGACGATCTTTCTCATCAGGATTCTAACACACGTGACGGAGGCAGCGGCTCGGCATCCGACACAGGTTAAGAGGGGTTTAGACGGTCTAACGGTTTCGTCGAACGAGGTTCGACAGACACGTGTTTAAAGTGATGTGTGAACGTGTGAACGGGGTATTTTGTTGTCGAACACGTTGGTTAAACCCCAAATACCCCGTTCACACGTTCACGCGTTACTTTAAACACGTGTCTGTCGAACCGCGTTCGACGGTGTAAACCCCCTCTAACACCCGTCCACAGTTGTGCCGCCCTCCTGCTTCGCGGGTTGGGAAAGGAGCCCGGCTCCATTTCCAGGTACTACAGTGGCCGGCGTCTTCTGAGAAGCTGTTGGGGTCGTATGTCTCGCTGATGTTAATTCACGACGTCAATGACGAGTCCTTTACGACCTCGGAGGCTTGTCGTAAATGGTCGACGGAAAGAAAAGGGAACATGTTTTATACAGCTTCGCAGGCGGTGCTCAGAAATGAGGGCAATCGAAACCCTTCCATAAAAAATAGATAAATGGGTAAGTAAATAAAAAAAAAAATATGTGCCTTCAGAGTAAAGAAAAACCTTAAGTATCCACGTGCTTGAGTTACTGGAGACTTCCAGCTGAGCACGCGACGTTGCCTTCTTCGAGGTGAGAAAAGAAACCAGTGAACACCATTTGTCTGGTAGCAAGTCGTGAATCACATCACCCGGCAGGCTCACGCGTGTCATGGTCGGGGTCCTTCCCTAAGTACGTAATGCCTCTCGTGTGAATTTGGGTCTTTCATAAATTTCACTTTCAAAGACGCTCTATTTCTGTGTGTGTTGGCACGCCTGTACAATACGTTTCTTGGATGTATTTCTCCACCTACCAACTGAAGTTTAGTTGTTACATGGTCATTTTGACCTATAGGGCAAAAGTATTTCAATGAGCCAGTTATATTTGGTTCTTTGATAAACAGTAAATCCAACCTCGTAGGAGTGTTATTACCTTTTACTCGAATCACCTTTACCCGTTTGGTCATTGTGTTCTCCCTTGCTATATTTGATAGGGTATTATCTCAGAAATCTATCCTATCATTTGTTCACCACCACTCCCAATTGATCACATTGCAATTGAAGTCTCCGATAAGGATTATATTGTTATTCTGTTCGATAGTAAATCCAATCTCGTGAGAACGACGTACACTCTTCCTCGAGTCATTTTTACGCATTGAATCATAATGTTCTCCATTACTATATTTAACAGGGTATTACCTCCAGGAATCGGTGACCTGATGTTTAAGGCCCGGACGCTTCGGCCATGGGTCTGCAACCAGGAATATACCTTACCACTGGTTTTCTACGTCTCTCCTCTCATTGCAATTAAAGTCTCCCACAAGTATTATATTGTTCATTTGTTCTATATGTATTTTTTCAAGGAAAGTCGTGTCTAACAACATTTCTTGGTTTTAAGCTTCACTTAAAGCTCTCGTCTTGGTTGAGACATAAAACACTGATGTATCTTCTCTCCTGTCCTTTGGTTTTGATTTTCAGATGAATTGCTTCAGCCTTACCTTTACTCATATGCGCTTCATCACCTTATCTCCCATCTTATCTTTTCTGTCTATCCTCCAGATAGTGTATTTTTTTATTCCTTAGCTCTACATCAGCATCTCTTAGAAACTTGATCCTTTCTGATCACAAGATATCAGGCTTATTTACCACCAAGTAATTATCTATTCCAACATGTTTGATAGTAAACCATTTACGTTATCATATGCTAATTTTAATTTCCTTCCATTGTTTCCTGCACCCACTCTCTCTCTCTCTCTCTCTCTCTCTCTCTCTCTCTCTCTCTCTCTCTCTCTCTCTCTCTCTCTCTCTCTCTCTCTCTCTCTCTCTCTCTCAACTCCTTTGCATTCGCAAGAACATGGAAAAGAACCCACACCGGAGGAATTCGGCGTTGTTCCTTTCTCATATCCTTCCGGGAATTATTGTAGTTTATTAACTATGTCGAACGTTCAGAACGCCACGGTCTAAATCACGGGTGCGAGATGGAGCTACTTCAGAACTTCTGAATCACTACAATCTCCCAACAT
>NC_134813.1:17921677-17984177 GCF_046742065.1 Oratosquilla oratoria
TGTGTATTGTGTCCGACTCTCTTCCTATGGGGCAAGTTTGGACCAAATCGTTCACCTTCGGATTTTCGACTAAACAAAATTTTGGATTTTGTGTCATTTTGGTCACCTGCTCCGATTTACTCGGCATCTCACCCAAAGGTTCACACTTGCCTCACAGGTAGAGAGTCAGACAAAGTACAAAGCAAGGTAGACATGAACAGTCTTAGCCAAAGGGCGTGGCGGTGGCACCCCTCCAAACTTAGGCCTTTTCACCCAGTATTCAATTATGGGCCTGTGGCACCTCACCCATACCGTATCTCTGAGTGGTGTCAAATTGGACTCCACGGCAGCCCTGGATGTCCTCGACCTATGGGTGATATGACGGGTAAATCGGAGCAGGTGACCATAATGACCCAAAATCCAAAAAATCTCAAAGGAGCAACCATATAAATTTTGCCCAAAATCCGAAGGTGACCGATTTGGTCCAAACTTACCTCACTGGTAGAGAGCCCTCTCCCCAAATTGTTCAGAAGAAAAATTGGAAGAGCGATTAAGGAGAGAATAGCTTCTTATCGCCGCTATAAGCCAAACCGTAGCGGTTTTGCCCATCAAGAATACATCCGCTTGTGCAGGCTGGTTAAAAGAATGACAGAAGCAGGAAAATGTAGTGAAGAGCAGAGGGTGGTCGCGTCATGCAAGACTAACCCTAAGGAGTTTTTTGAATACGTTAACATGAGAAAATCAATTAGAAACGAAATTGGTTCTTTGCGTGACTGTGGTGGAACGCTTCAGAACACAGGCTGATATTCTCAACGCACACTTCTCATCTGTATTCACTGAAGAAGTACAGGGGGCAATCCCTGAACCAGTTCTGGTACACAAGGGAGAGTCCATGGACGATACTGAGTGTACGAACATCAAAGTCTTAGCCAAACTAGACAAACTTAAGGCAATCAAGTCCCGGTCCAGATGAATTCCCACCAAAGCTACTGCGGGAGGTTCGCGACCAGGTGGCTCCTGACCTAGCAGAGATCTTCAATGCGCCTCTGCGGACAGACAGGAGAAGTGCCTAGGGACGGGCGGAAGGTAAACGTGGCTCCAATCTTAGGAAGGGGATCACGCAGAACCGAGGATTTACCGACCCATCAGCCTTACTTCCATAGTAAGGAAGATACTGAAAGGCGTCATTCAGGATAGAATGATCGAGTTCCTGGAGGGAAACAAACAACCTCTTATTAGACTCCCAGCATCGTTTTCGGCGTCACAGATCATGTTTACCCAATTTGATCTCTATCTCCCTCTCTTTATCTCCCTCTCTTTATCTCCCTCTCTTTACCTCCATCTCTTTATCTCCATTTCTTTACCTCCATCTCTTTTTCTACCTCTCTTTATCTACACGTCTCTACATCTCTTTATGTACATCTTTATCTACATTGTAACGTAATATTAGATATTACGTCATATGTGTAATTATGTTATAGAATTGTGTTCCTTTGTATTACATAACTATGTTCATATTTCTTGTCTATGTATGTATTGTAACAATGTTAAGCAGTAACGCCCGTCCACTATATGTAATCTTGCCTACGTGCGGAGAGGTGCGCACTCTGGTAGAACAAACAGACAAGCGAAATCCTGAATAGTTCGGAGCGCACAGGTTTGACAGTTACTAAATAAATAGATTGTTCAAGCGAGTCGAGGGTCCTAAAACTACCCATGTTGACGTGTTAACTTACCCTCCTCCTCACCCGCACCCTTAACCGGAAGTATCCCGTTTCCGGTCCAATGGTATATAAGCGGTGGAAACCGCTCATTCCTTGTCATATTCCCACATATTGATCTCTTGATAAAAACTAGAAGGTTTAGATTCATGAGACGATTGGTGTGAAGTGATCACCCTTTTTGCCTACATTACGTGTCTGATATACATTGCATTACTTTACTTATATTTGTACTTATTACTTATTTTGATGCATGTTCCTGATCTCTGTGTACTTAGATAGTACCATATTGTATACGTATCTTGTGTTTCTTATTTGAACGATAATTTCCATATTCTCATAATCATGTACGGTCCCATTGACCCTACTGCCCATTCTCTTTTGTGTTGATTGCCTGTAAATATTTTCCATTAATAATTTAGTTTACTAGTTTTATCGCTAGTTTAATATTCCTTTCCTGGAATCTTCTTTGTTACCTTTACTTCTAGTCTTACGAATTATCTAGGCCCTGACCAGATAGTTCAGTCCTACAGTGGCTTCTAGAAGTGAGCTGGTTCTTAAACACTTAGACGTTATACGTAACGTATCTTCACATACCAGCCGCCCGTAACAAAGTGGCGACCCTTGCCAAGGATATTGGATCAGGTATTTAACACATTCTTATAGAGATGGATGATATAGTTCAAGAATTCGTTCAAAATCCCAAGGTAAGTTTCTTAAAGAAACAAACTAAAGACACTTTGATAGAAATAGGCAAGCACTTTGGAGTAGACATTGATACAAGTTTGCGAAAGAAAAAAATACTTCAGGAACTCGTTGAAAATCTGATCGAAGATGAGATCTTATCTCCAGAAGAGATTACAGCTATACAAATTCCTTCAAATAGATTAGAAATAGAGGCACGACTAACCGAACTTAAGATTAAGGAGATTGAATTAAAGGTCAGGAGAGTAGAAATTGAGGAGGAAGCTAAACTGAAACAAATGCAAATTGAGGCAGAATTTAGAGCTAGAGAAGAGGAAGCTAAAGCGGAAAGCTAAACTGAAACAAATGCAAATTGAGGCAGAATTTAGAGCTAGAGAAGAGGAAGCTAAAGCGAAACAAGTAGCTAAAGAGGAGGAAACTAAACTGAAACAAATGCAAATTGAGGCAGAATTTAGAGCTAGAGAAGGAGAAACTAAAGTCAAATTGGCAGAGTTAGAATTAAAGAAGGCAGAAGTAGAAGCTAGGATTGTTGATAGACAACCCGTAGTTCAGGAAGGTCATATAGATATTTCAAAGTATGTAAAACTTCTACCCCAATTTTCAGAAGGAGAGCCAGAAATTTTCTTTCTTCAGTGGGAAAAATTGGCGCAACAGTTACAAATCCCTAAAGAAAATTGGCCATTAATCATTCAAACACAATTTAAGGGTAAGGCTCAGCAAATTTATACTTCTCTTTCAGAAGCAGAAAGCGAGTATGATAATATGAAAGCTTGTATTTTAAAAGCTTATGAACTAATACCAGAGGCCTATAGACAGAAATTCCGTAATTATAGGAAGACACCTCAGTTAACATACGTAGAATATGCGGCTCAACAAGAGAGGTTATTCAATAGGTGGTGTTTGGCTAGTGAAACAAACACCTTAGATAGACTTAAACAGTTGATTTTATTGGAGCAGTTTAAGAATACCTTAGAGACAGATCTTAGGATTTTTATAGATGATCATGTTCCCGAAACTTTAACTAAAGCTGCTGTATTGGCTGATGAGTTCACACTAAATCATAAACCTAAGTCAAGACAAATGGAATCCCAAAAGTCAAAGTCATATATTCCAGATTCAACAAAATACTCTGATCCTTGGTCCCCAAAGAAACACTTTGAAAATCAGTCTAGCCCATCACATTTCAGTTACAGGTCTGATTTCAATCAATATCCTCCAAACCAACCTTGGCAAAGAATGGAAAGGTTTAAGACTAATCCCCCTGTAACTTGTTCATATTGTAAACAGGTTGGCCATCACATTTCTAATTGCAGAAAGAGACTGACACCCTCATTCTCCAATAAGACACCAACTCTTGTAAGTAATATAAAATCAGATGATTCAAAATCCTCTATTCAGGATAAACTACCAAAGAAGCCGGTATTGTCAAGTAATGTAGAACCCCCCTCATCAGATCATGATCCTTGTTTCAAACCATTTGTATCTTCAGGAACTATATCTCATAGTAGTAGTTCACAACAATATCCTATTTCCATACTCCGAGACACAGGAGCAAAGCAAAGTCTGATTTTAAATTCTGTCTTGCAGAATCTGGGTGAGTCATATACAGGTTATGATATATTGATAGAAGGAGTTGGAGGAATTGTAAAATGTCCATTACATAATGTTTTCTTGCGGTCTGATTTAACAACCGGAATGGTTAAAGTAGCAGTAGTAGACTCTCTTCCCATAGTAGGAATATCCTTATTGTTGGCCAATGACATCGCTGGAAGCAAAGTCATTTCTCCCTTAATAACAAATAACCCTAAGACCTCAGTAGAACCTTCAGATAACTTACAGTTGTTTCCCGCTTGTGCTGTAACCAGATCTCAGTACAAGAAATCTGAAGAGGAGACCTATAATTTAGAATCCCTATTCTCCAAACTGACCCATCTTCTTCTTCACCAGTTTCTCTATCTAGAGCAGAATTAATCAAAGAACAGAAGTCAGATCCTTCTCTTAAAAATTTGTACGAGATTGTTTCATCTCCAGAAGAAGTTGAAAATATGTCACGAGGTTTCTATATAGAAAACGGAGTCCTAATGCGAAAATGGAGAGCATCCACCGCAACCGCTGACCAGCCATGGCAAGTAAGGAATCAAATAGTCCTCCCTCTTGGTTTCAGGAATAATGTTCTAAGATTGGCTCATGATACTCCCTTAGCAGGTCACTTAGGGGTAAGAAAGACCTTGTTCAACATAACCCAACATTTCCATTGGCCCACGGTTGTCAAAGATGTTGCCCGATATTGTAAAACATGTCATACATGTCAACTTGTAGGTAAGCCCAACCAGAAAATTGTAGAAGCTCCACTCCATCCCATTCCTGTAATGGAAGAGCCATTTAAAAAAGTTCTTATTGACTGTGTAGGACCTTTACCTCCTTCAAGTAAAGGAAATCAGTACATTCTCACAATCATGTGTATGAGCACTCGTTTTCCAGAAGCCATTCCTTTGAAAAATATTAAAGCTCAAAACATAATCAGAGAAATGTTGAAATATTTCACTATGGTAGGATTTCCTAAGAACATTCAAAGTGATCGAGGAAGTAATTTTCTTTCCAACAAGTTTAGAGAAACTCTTGTAACACTAGGTATAAATCATGTAACTTCCTCCGCCTATCATCCTCAATCACAAGGTGCTCTAGAGCGCTTTCACCAAACGCTCAAGACAATGTTAAGAATCTTCTGTGCTGAGAACACTCGAAATTGGGAAGACGGACTCCCCTTTTTGTTGTTCGCCACCCGAACAACAATTCAAGAAAGCCTTGGATTCAGCCCGTCAGAATTAGTCTTCGGTCATGAAGTCCGTGGTCCCCTAAAGATACTTCATGAACAATGGATGAAAGAAGAACCACCAGTTCCTTCTTTGAAATACGTGTCCCAGGTCACCGAGAAGTTGTTAGAAGCTTGGAAGTTGGCAAGAGAGAACTTGGCGAATGCTCAACGAGAAATGAAAGGTCGGTATGATAAAAATTCTAAACTTAGAACTTTCTCTCCAGGAGATCAAGTGTTACTTTATCTTCCCATACCAGGAGATCCATTGCAGGCTAAATACAAAGGACCCTATGAAGTCTTGTCCAGAGCCAGTGATCTCAACTACATAATCAAAACTCCAGACAGAAGAAATAGTTCCCGTCTCTGTCACATAAATACCTTAAAACCTTATCATTCCAGAGATCCAATTCCAATTTGCAGCTCTACCACAATAAAATCGGAAGAGCCTCCTGATAACCTGCCTAATCCTCCTGAGATTCCCTTGGAAAACTCCCAGATACTACAAAATCTTCACTTATCTGAGAAACAAGATGTAGCAGAACCATTGACTGACCTGTTGAGAAAAGACCACGACTTCGTGTGGACACCTACCTGTGAGACGGCCTTCAAAAACCTGAAGTCCCTTCTCACTAACGCACCAGTTCTAAGGGCACCCGATTTCCAACGACCCTTTCTTCTGCAAGTCAACGCGAGTGACACCGGTATCGGTGCCGCCCTCTTGCAAGAACACAATGAAGTTCTTCACGCTATCGCCTACTACAGCAAGAAGCTGTCCCCTGCGCAGAAGAACTACTCCATACTTTCTAGAACGTAGCTTTTCAACAGAAAGTGAAAAGCTTTCCCAAACGGTGGAGGTGTAACGTAATATTAGATATTACGTCATATGTGTAATTATGTTATAGAATTGTGTTCCTTTGTATTACATAACTATGTTCATATTTCTTGTCTATGTATGTATTGTAACAATGTTAAGCAGTAACGCCCGTCCACTATATGTAATCTTGCCTACGTGCGGAGAGGTGCGCACTCTGGTAGAACAAACAGACAAGCGAAATCCTGAATAGTTCGGAGCGCACAGGTTTGACAGTTACTAAATAAATAGATTGTTCAAGCGAGTCGAGGGTCCTAAAACTACCCATGTTGACGTGTTAACTTACCCTCCTCCTCACCCGCACCCTTAACCGGAAGTATCCCGTTTCCGGTCCAATGGTATATAAGCGGTGGAAACCGCTCATTCCTTGTCATATTCCCACATATTGATCTCTTGATAAAAACTAGAAGGTTTAGATTCATGAGACGATTGGTGTGAAGTGATCACCCTTTTTGCCTACATTACGTGTCTGATATACATTGCATTACTTTACTTATATTTGTACTTATTACTTATTTTGATGCATGTTCCTGATCTCTGTGTACTTAGATAGTACCATATTGTATACGTATCTTGTGTTTCTTATTTGAACGATAATTTCCATATTCTCATAATCATGTACGGTCCCATTGACCCTACTGCCCATTCTCTTTTGTGTTGATTGCCTGTAAATATTTTCCATTAATAATTTAGTTTACTAGTTTTATCGCTAGTTTAATATTCCTTTCCTGGAATCTTCTTTGTTACCTTTACTTCTAGTCTTACGAATTATCTAGGCCCTGACCAGATAGTTCAGTCCTACAGTGGCTTCTAGAAGTGAGCTGGTTCTTAAACACTTAGACGTTATACGTAACGTGTCTTCACATACCAGCCGCCCGTAACAACATCTATCTACTTATCTACACCTTTCTACTTACCTTTATCTACCTCTCTTTGCCTACCCCTGCTTATCTACCTCTACTGTTTATATACCTATCTACCTCGTTATCTACCTCTATTTTTCTTTATCTACATTATCCTTTTCTATATCTACATTATCCTTTTCTATATCTACATATCTTTATCTCTCCCTACACCTCTCTTTATCTACCTCTACATATATTTATCTACATCTATTTACCTATCTTTATCTACCTATTTATATACTTATTTATCTACATCTCTACATCTATATATCATTATCTACATATAATTATTTACACCTCTACATTTCCATCTACATCTGATCTACATCTCTTATCTCCATCTCTTATATCCATCTCTTATCTACATATCTTATCTACTATATACATCTCTTATCTACTATACACATCTCTTATCTACTATCTACATCTCATATCTACTATTTACATATCTATATATTATCTACATCTCTTATCTACCATCTACATATCTTCTCTACATCTATACATCTCTTATCTACACTTATCTACACCTCTTATCTACACCTTATCTGCATCTCTTATCTACATCTCATACACTTCTTATCTACACTTCTTATCTACACTTATATACACTTAGCTACACTTCTTATCTACATCTCTTATCTACACTTCTCTACACTTCTTATCTACACCTCTTATCTACACTTCTCTACACCTCTTATCTACACCTCTTATCTACATCTGTTATCTACACTTAGCTACACTTATCTACACCTCATCTACACCATTTATCTACGCCTCTTATCTACACCATTTATCTACACCTCTTATCTACATATCCTATCTACATCTCTTATCTACACTTTTTATCTACACTTTATCTACATTTCTTATCTACACTTATCTACACTTATCTACACTTGTCTACACTTCTTACCTACACTTCTTATCTACATCTTTGTCTTTATCTTTAAAAAGACAGATAAAGAGGAAGATAGAGAGGTAGAGATGTAGAAAAACAGATCAATAGATGTAGTTAAAGAGGTAGATAAAGAGAGGTATAAAGATGTAGATAAATTTATGTAAAGATATTTAGAGGTGTGGATGAGACGGGTAGGTAGAGAGGTAGACAGAGGTAGACAGACAGAGAGACAGAGATAGGTAGATTGATAGACAGGTAGATAGTTAGACAGAGGTAGACAGATAAAGGTAGATGGATAGACAGAGAGGTAGATGGATAGACAGAGGTAGATTGGGTAGACAGAGGTAGATTGGTAGACAGAGGTAGACAGAGGTAGATTGGTATACAGGTAGACAGAGGTAGAGGTACATAGAGGTAGATAGAGAGGGGTAGGGAGAGGTAGATAGAGAGACAGAGAGAGGTAGATAGGTAGACAGAGGTAGATGGGTAGACAGAGAGGTAGATGGGTAGACAGGTAGATTGGTAGACAGAGGTAGACAGAGAGGTACATAGGTAGAGAGGGGTAGGGAGAGAGGTAGATATAGATAGACAGAGAGGTAGTTAGGTAGATAGAGAGGTAGTTAGGTAGATAGAGAGGTAGTTAGGTAGATAGAGAGGTAGACAGAGGTAGGTGGGTAGACAGAGGTAGATGGGTAGACAGAGGTAGATTGGTAGAGAGAGGTAGACAGAGGTAGACAGAGAGAGGTACATAGAGAGGGGTAGGGAGAGAGAGGGGGGGAGAGAGGTAGATAGAGGGGTAGGGAGAGAGGTAGATATAGGTAGATAGAGGTAGATGGAGGTAGGGAGAGAGGGGTAGATGGAGAGGGGTAGGGAGAAGGGTAGGGAGAGAGGTAGATAGAGAGAGGGGTAGGGAGAGGGGTAGATAGAGAGGTAGATAGAGGGGTAGGGAGAGAGGGAGATAGTGAGTGAGGAGGGAGAGAGGGAGATAGAGTGAGGAGGGAGAGAGGGAGATAGAGAGAGTGAGGAGGGAGAGAGTGAGATAGAGAGAGTGAGGAGGGAGAGAGGGAGATAGAGAGAGTGAGGAGGGAGAGAGGGAGATAGAGAGAGTGAGGAGGGAGAGAGGGAGATAGAGAGAGTGAGGAGGGAGAGAGGGAGATAGAGAGAGTGAGGAGGGAGAGAGGGAGATAGAGAGAGTGAGGAGGGAGAGAGGGAGATAGAGGGATAGGGAGAGATAGAGAAGGATAATGTAGATAAAGAAATATTTAGAGGTAGATAGCGAGGTAGATAGGTATATAAACAGTAAACAGAGGTAGATAAGCAGCTGTAGGTAAAGAAAGGTAGATAAAAAAGTAAAAACATATGTAGATAAGGAGATAGATGTAGATAAAGATGTACTTAAGAGATGTAGATACATGTAGATAAAGAGAGGTAGAAAAAAGAGATGGAGATAAAGAGATGGATATAAAGAGATGGAGATAAAGAGATTTAGGGCAAAATTCATATGGTTTCTCCTTTCAGAATTTTTTAGATTTTGGGTCATTATGGTCACCTGCCCCGATTTACCCGCCATATCACCCATAGGTCGAGGGCGTCCAGGGCTGCCGTGAAGTCCAATTTGACACTACTCAGGGATACGGTATGGGTGCCACAGGCCCAAAAGTGATTACTGGGTGAAAAGGCCCATGTTTGGAGGGGTGCCACCGCCACGCCCTTTGTCTAAGGCTGTTCATGTCTACCTTGCTTTGTACTTTGTCCGACTCTCTACCTGTGAGGCAAGTTGGGACAATATCGGTCACCTTCAGATATTGGGAAAAATTCATATCATTTCTCCTTTCAGATCTTTTGGATTTTGGGTCATTTTGGTCACCTGCTCAGATTTACCCGCCGTATCACCCACAGGATGAGGGCATCCAGGGCTGCCGTGGAGTCCAAATTGACAACACTCATGTATACGGTCTTGGTGCCACAGGCCCAAAAGTGATTAGTTGGTGAAAAGGCCCAAGTTTGGAGGGGTGCCACCGCCACGCCCTTGGGCTAAGGCTGTTCATGTCTACCTTGCTTTGAACTGTGTCCGACTCTTTCCCTGTGGGGCAAGTTTGGACCAAATCGTTCACCTTCGGATTTTCGGCTAAATTCCTTTGAATTTTTTTGGATTTTGTGTCATTTTGGTCACCTGCTCCGATTTACTCGACATCTCACCCACAAGTCGAAGGCGGGCAGGGTTGCCGTGGAGTCCAATTTGACACCTCTCAAGCCAACGGTATTAATGCCAGAGGCCCATAAGTGAATACTGGGTGAAAAGGCCCAAATTTGGAGGGGTGTCACCGCAACGCCTTTAGGCTCAGGCTGCTCATGTCTACCTTGCTGTGCATTGTGTCCGACTCTCTTCCTGTGGGGCAAGTTTGGACCAAATCGTTGACCTTTGAATTTTTTTGGATTTTGTGTCATTTTGGTCACCTGCTCCGATTTACTCGGCATCTCACCCACAGGTCGAAGGCGGGCAGGGTTGCCGTGGAGTCCAATTTGACACCTCTCAAGCCAACGGTATTAATGCCAGAGGCCCAAAAGTGCATACTGGGTGAAAAGGCCCAAATTTGGAGGGATGTCAGGGCAACGCCTTTAGGCTCAGGCTGCTCATGTCTACCTTGCTGTGCATTGTGTCCGACTCTCTTCCTGTGGGGCAAGTTTGGACCAAATCGTTCACCTTTGGATTTACGGCTAAATTCATGGGGTTAATCCTTTGAATTTTTTTGGATTTTGTGTCATTTTGGTCACCTACTCCGATTTACTCGGCATCTCACCCACAGGTCGAAGGCAGGCAGGGTTGCGGTGGAGTCCAATATGAACTGCCTTAGCCCAAGACCGTAGCGGTGGCACCCCTCCAAACTTGCGCCTTTTCACCCTGTATTCATTTTCGGGGCTATGGCACCCATACCGTATCCCTGAGTGGTGACAAATTGGACTCCACGGCAGCCCTGGACGCCCTCGACCTGTGGGTGATACGGCGGGTAAATCGGAGCAGGTGACCAATATGACATAAAATCCAAAAATCCCAAAGGAACCATATGAATTTTGCCCAAAATCCGAAGGTGACCGATTTGGTCCAAACTTGCTTCACAGGTAGAGAGACGGACAAAGTACAAAGCAAGGTAGACATGAACTGCCTTAGCCCAAGGGCGTGGCGGTGGTACCCCTCCAAACTTGGGCCTTTTCACCCAGTATTCATTTTTGGGCCTATGGCACCCATACCGTATCCCTGAGTGGTGTCAAATTGGACTCCACGGCAGCCCTGGACGCCCTCGACCTGTGGGTGATATGGCGGGTAAATCGGAGCAGGTGACCAAAATGACCCATAATCCAAAAAATCTCAAAGGAAAACCATATGAATTTTGCCCAAAAGGCGAATGTGACTGATTTGGTCCAAACTTGCCTCACAGGTAGAGAGTCGGACAAAGTTCAATGAAAGGTAGACATGAACAGACTTAGCCCAAGGGCGTGGTGGTGGCACCCCTCCAAACTTGGGCCTTTTCACCCAGTATTCACTTTTGGGCCTTTGGCACCCATACCGTTGGCCTGAGTGGTGTCAAATTGGACTCCACGGCAGCCCTGGACGCCCTCGACCTGTGGGTGATATGACGGGTAAATCTGAGCAGGTGACCAATATGACCCAAAATCCAAAATATCTCAAAGGAGAAACCATATGAATTATGCCCAAAATCCGAAGGTGACCGATTTGGTCCAAACTTGCCTCACAGGTAGAGAGTCGGACAAAGTACAAAGCAAGGTAGACATGAACAGCCTTAGCCCAAGGGCGTGGCGGTGGCACCCCTCCAAACTTGGGCCTTTTCACCCAGTAATCACTTTTGGGCCTGTGGCACCCATACCGTATCCCTGAGTGGTGTTAAATTGGACTCCACGGCAGCCCTGGACGCCCTCGACCTATGGGTGATATGACGGGTAAATCTGAGCAGGTCACCAAAATGACCCAAAATCCAAAAAATCTCAAAGGAGAAAACATGAATTATGCCCAAAATCCGAAGGTCACCGATTTGGTCCAAACTTGCCTCACGGGTAGAGAGTCAGACAAAGTACAAAGCAAGGTAGACGTGAACAGCCTTAGCCCAAAGGCGTGGCGGTGGCACTCCTCCAAACTTGGATATTTTCACCCAATATTCACCTATGGGCCTGTGGCACCCATACCGTATCCCTGAGTGGTGTCAAATTGGACTCCACGGCAGCCCTGGACGCCCTCGACCTGTGGGTGATATGGCGGGTAAATCGGAGCAGGTGACCAAAATGACCAAAAATCCAAAAAATCTCAAAGGAGAAACCATATTAATTTTGTCCAAAATCTGAAGGTGACCGATTTGGTCTGCCTTTTTTACATCTTTGTCTACATTTATCTACATATTTAATCTCCTTATCTACATCTCTCTAATCTCTTTATCTACCTCTACCTCTCTTTATCTCTTTACCTCTTTTTACAGCTCTTTAGCTACAGCTGTCTATACATATATTTCTCTATCTACACATCTATTTATCTACCTCTCGATCTACCTTTTATCTACCTCGCATTATCTACTTCTTTATACATATTTTATCTAATACATTTCTATCAACCTATTGATCTACCTATCTCTTTTTCTTTATCTACCTCTTTATCTAATTTCTTTACATTTTATATTCATATATTTACCTTTATTTCTCTATCCCTATATCTACCTCCATCTACTTCTTGTTCTACATCTCTATCTACCTTTACATATCTTTATCTACATCTCTATCTACATTTTATCTACATCTTTACATCTCTTTATAAACATCTCTTTTTCTACCTCTATATCTCTTTACCTCTCTTTATCTACATCTCACATTTATATCTTTATCTACCTTCTCTATCTACCTCTCATTACCCAGCTCTATTTCTTTACATCCTCTTTTTATCTTTATCTACCTCTTTATTTATCTACATTTTATCAACATTTATCTACCTCTTTATCTACATCTCTTTATCTACTGTATATATCTTTATCTACATATCCTTATCTACCTTTTTCTCTTCCTCTCTTTATCTACCTCTTTATCTCTCTCTCTTTATCTCTATCTCTTTATTTCTATCTTCCTCTCTTTACCTCTACCTCTTCATATCTCCCTCTATCTCTTTATCTCTTCATCTCTCTCTACCTCTATCTCTTTATCTCTCTCCCCCTCTTTCTCACCCTCTCCTCCTCTCCCTCTCCTCCTCACTCTCTCTCTCTCCCTCTCCTCCTCCCTCACTCCCTCTCTCTCTCTCTCTGTCTCTCTCTCTCTCTCTCTCTTCCTCGTCTCTCTTTTTCCTCGTCTCTCTCTTCTCCCCCTCTTTCTCCCTTCTCTCTTTCTCTCCCTCTCCCTAAATTGTTCAGAAGAAAAATAGGAAGAGCGATTAAGGAGAGAATAGCTTCTTATCGCCGCCATAAGGCAAATTGAAGCGGTTTTGCCCATCAAGAATATATCCTACCGCTGCTTATGTTGTGTTGTTTGCGTGCATGATTGTGTATAATACAGTCTTCCATTATGTGTTGTATGGTATGGGGTGAAGTGTTACATCCTGGGCAGCTGTTCACAATGCGGTCATCCAGCCTCCTCCGGTAGCTTAGAAGTGCTGGGTGGTGGCTGCACCGCAGTCTGGCCAAGTGGACTCTGTCCTTTCGTGGGATAGAGGATTCAGAAGGGTGGATATCAGGGGGTCTGGCATGCAGCAGTGTGTTGTCTTTCAGTGTGTTAATGTAGCGGTGAGTGATATGATTATGAATATGTTTCCGGAGGCTGGTATTTGGTGGTTGTGGAGGAAGAGAAGAGAGTATTTGTGCGTAATAAAGGTCTTTGGGTGTTGTTTTAATGTTCCTTGGTGTGTGTGGGTGTTCTGCTATGTAGTGTAGCGGGTGTGATGTGTTTGTGGTGGCTGCGGCAAGTATTTGTGTGCCTCTCATGTCGAGGTGGTCCTTGACTTTGAGGACTTTTGTTTCATGGTGTAAATGGTCTGTAGGTGTTGTATTTGTGCAGCCTGTAATTGTTTTTAGGGCTTTGTTTTGTATGATTTGAAGGGTGTTGTGGTGTGTCTCACTGAGATTAGGAGCCCATGCAGGACTCGCATAATTCATCACTGAGCGTATGCATTGTTTGTATATTGTTATATTAGTTTCTTTTTTTTGTCCAAATGTCGTTCCAGTGATTGACTTAAGTGCGTTAAGTCTAGGTGTGCATTTGTTTTTTGTGTTTGTGATGTGTTGTTTGAAAGACATGGATGTATCGTATGTTACACCAAGAATTTTCGGTGTGTTTGTGTGTGGTATTAGAGTGTTGTTGATGTAGAGATGAGGTATGTATTTGTGTTCTATTGTCCAGTTAGTGAGAAGTGTTGCTGTAGATTTGGTTGGAGCTATTTTGAGTCTGTTTGTGATGAACCATGTGTTGAGTGTATCAAGGTATGGCTGGATTATTTCTGCAGCTTTGTCTGTGTTACGATGTGTGCATGTGATTGTTATGTCGTCTGCATAGGAAGAGATTTGTATTTCTGAGGTGTCTGGTGTGGGTAAGTCATGC
Source organism: Oratosquilla oratoria (assembly GCF_046742065.1). Classification (NCBI taxonomy): domain Eukaryota; kingdom Metazoa; phylum Arthropoda; class Malacostraca; order Stomatopoda; family Squillidae; genus Oratosquilla; species Oratosquilla oratoria. Next base: position 17,936,157 of record NC_134813.1, read on the forward strand.
ATGTATAGATTAAATAGTGTGGGGGATAGAACTGAGCCCTGTGGTACTCCATTCTTAATGTTTCTGATGTGCGATGATTGGCCATTATATGACACGTTAGCATTCCTACCTGCCAGATAATTGGCCAGCCATCTTTTGGTGTTATTGTGCATGTCTGTGTTATATATTTTATTTGTTAGGTTGTGGCGGGGGATAGCATCAAAAGCTTTACTAATGTCTAATGTTATGAGAAGTGTTCTGTGGTGGGGCCTATCTAAATTGATGCCATCTAAAATTCTTTGTGTGAGGTTTATCAGAAGTGTTTGTGGAGTGTAGTGGCCTAAAACCGTGTTGTGAGTCAGCAAGGGGAATATGTGGTGTGACAAGATTAAGTATTAGGCGTTCAATGAATTTAGAGGGGGTGCAGAGAAGTGTGATTGGGTGGTGCGATGTTGGGTTTGTAGGGTCTTTGTTCGGTTTTGGAATGGTGATTATTTTACCATGCTTCCAGATGTTGGGTATAGTGTTGTGTGAATAGCTGTAGTTTGCAATGTTTGTGAGTGAGTGTATACCTTGTGGTCCAATGTGTTTTAGGTGGATGTTGCTTATGTTACCAGGGCCACAGGCAGATGAGTGCTTGAGATTATGTATTATGAGTTTTGTCTGACTGTCTATGAAGGGTGTATAGTCTGAGTCTGTGGGGAAGTCTTTCTTACGTCGAATGGTGCATCGGTCGTCAGGGTGAGAAGTAGTGCAAAATTACGTATGTGTGCGTTTGCTTGTTGTCTGTTTGAGGGTAGATTATCTGTTGTTGTGATTATTGCTGCGTGAGAGCGTGTAGTGTTACTCCTAGGTCCTGGAGCTGCAGTGTCTAATGTCGTGGGACCACCCCCCAACCCCAAGAGTTGGGGGCCAAACAGCAGCAACCACCCCTGGCCATCAGCTCTACGCAGGTGGCACCGATCCCCAAGAGGAGCTACACCTGCCTTGGGGAGTTACTAGTTGTCAGTTCTCCTTGTGTGAAGAAGTAAAATATAATCAGAATATGAAGATCTTGATCACAATCCTGAGACTAAGTGCCTGCCTCTAGGGTAGTGCTTCTCAATGTGGGGCATATGCCCCACAGGTGGGCAATTCAGTTTATCAGGTGGGCAATATGATTTTTAAGAGGGGCAATTGAGGGCAACTGAGGGGGTCTGGGTCAAATTCTTATTATTTCTATTTTATTAAATTCTTTCATATTTTATTTTTTATTTTTTTTATCAGGTCAAAGATGTAGCAGCTTATGTTTCAGATAATATTTTAAACCAAGGTTTTATGCTTTTTCAGCTGAAGGCGAGTTTATTTTTCAGATGATAAGAATTGTATATCACCACATGGGGGACATCATGATTTTAAAGGTGATTAGGTCAGGGCATGGCCAGAAAAAGGTTGAGAATCACTGCTCTAGGAACACTACCTTCTAATAAAGGTGAGGATATTCTTAGGTTTTGAAGATAGCAACCAGAGAGCTGATCTCCATCTCTCAGGATCATCACACGTAGTTACTCATCACTGGTTTCTAGGATGTTCTTATTTCTTGTAAATTACATTGTTAAAAGGTCCTTGCCTTACAAGTTAAAAAAAAAATCCACACATGCCTTTCCATGACAACAGGGTAATATCATATGATAGGAAACTCACTGAAGTTTCCTCTGTGCGAGATTGTTTACAGTCCATCACTGAAGGTCAGCAGTTTATTCTAGATGTAAAATGACAATTTTCTCATCTTGTTTTATTATAACACGTCACTGTACATAGAACAATTATGGTGATTACATAATAGCAGAAGTTGGAAAATGGGCACATGGCTGGAATGTATCGTTGGACATCGGAGTGACCCGCCATCTCTTACCCAAGGAGCTACCAAAGAACAAATGCAAGTCTAATGTCAAATCATTTCTGAACTCAATAAGAAAAAATCAAAGAAAGTTTTACTACAGTTTAGTAGCAATCCAATAACAATGGCTTCAGTAAAGCCAACAAAGGTATATTAACTAAATAATTATTCATTAAGTCAATACAAAAATCACAACATGATCCTTGCACCTTATGTTGTTCTCACAATAAGAGATTATTATAGTTCAAAGGAGCTCCACAGGAAGAAGAAGGTCAGATCAAGATAAGCTCTAGACTAGTGCCTCAAATCTTCTTTTACATTAAACATGGAGGGACTAACAACAAACCAGAGTGTCTTGGGTTTATGAATCAATATGCTCACATATATGGCAATGGAAATAATTAGGGGAAAACCTGTGGTTGACATGAAATAGAAAAAAGTAAGGACTCCTCATTTGCTATTCCTTCTGAGTCTAGCAAACCTGCCCCTACTATGTGTAATACTGGCAAAAGTGATGGTTCAGAGTGCGCAGGTGGCAGGATGATACAGTAAATGTACAGAATGTAAAACAAATGTTGTGCATCTGTAGTGCAAAGCTAATGATAATAAGTTAATTACGTGCATAAGAATAAAATATGACTGTTCATTCATGTTAAAAATATGAAGTGTAGCAAAAAAAGGATCACAAATTCTTAAGGTAAATTGGCCAAGGCAAACTGCAATGTTTCATAATGGCAGTCCAGTGCTCAACTGAGGTCAACTAAAACCACTCATTACTGAAAGTCTTGCAATTTAACACCTCCTGCATTTCACCTTTGAGGCTTAGCGGAAGGTTACACACACAATGGTATAGTACGCAAGGGTAGCATGGTCTGGCAAACTGCGCAACAACAAAGCTGGGAGGGTGGGAAATTATCAACCTCTACTTACAATTATTAAACATGTACCCTGTTTATGCAAATTTGTATGAAAAGTCTTGATGCAGCTTTCAAATTCATACCCATCGACAGAAAGATATGAAACTGGTTTGGATGTTTGATACAGTGTAAAACAATGGATGTACCTGTGTAGGGCGGTATCCAACTTCGATTTAGTCTATCAATCTGAGTTGCACATGAGCAAGTCAGACAAACATCATGCTAGGAACAACTGAGGTCATAGCTTTTGGCAAATACATGATTGGTTCACAAGCCAAAGTCTATCAATCGCGGATATTTTCCTCGACATCACTGAAATGGCCTGGATAATGTTTCCATATGTTCAAGGGTAAAAGAACCCATAGTATTGACAATGTAATTCAGAACACGTATTTTCAGTATGTCTTACAGGTAGGCCTTGGCTAAAGGTTGCTTCAATGTCTGTAGCTTTACAAAATTGTTAATTTATGTATGTATATGTTTATGTACCTGTGTTCATATCCACACGATAACTGCAGAAATAGTGCATATGTATCTATCTGCTTATCTGAAAGCAAGTATGTCTGCACAGTTTATACGTGTATGTATGCCCATTACCTGTGCATGTATTCTTATGTTTGTACCCATGTACATGTGTATATGCATGAAAATTGGTGCTGGTGCACATAAAGTACAATTTTATGTGCATATGTGTCAAGTGCATGCATTAGTATACTTAGGCACACACATGTTCATTTGTACACATGTGTGCATGTGTTTGCAAATCTATGCAAATGTGGGGGGATAATGACCCTCACTCTCATAATGCAGATTGCAATTGTTAGCCACCTTGAGGCAAATAAGACAAATTGGCAGTTATGGAGCAATGCTTTCTCTGTGTTTTCTCTTAAAACTCCACATTCAAGTTCACTCCAGCCTCACTAGTCTGACATTTTGGACCTATTAAACCTAAGAATACCTGTATACCCTTTTTTTTCATCATAGCCACATTATAATTTGAATGATGCCATGATCTTTTCATATTATCACTCTTTTTCAGTTCTACATATATGGATGGAAGGAAGAGGATGAGTTCAGCCAATTTCATTGGCATTAGCATTTCGTATAAAAAGGAGTGTCACATCACTCTGCTTACAATAAAAGATACTTTCCAGCAAATATTTATCTTTAAAAAAAATTATATATAATTCTTTCATCTTAAGAAAATCTTTATATCTTTTCAACTATCAGCTTTCTTTCTCTATCTTAGCTGTACAGAAGCAACTCCCCACAATAGGCCGGACTAGTGAGGCTCTGTTGGACATCAACATTACCCATATCAATGCATCCTAAAACACTAGTTAAACTAGCCAGGTTCTGCCATAAATCATCATCTCCACCCAGTACCAATCCTTGAGGTGGCCAATGATGAAGGCATTCCAGAATAACCCCAATGAAAAGCAACACATCATTAATGCAAGATCCATTCCAAATACTGTACCATTGATGTATTCTTACCTCACCTGAGCAATACAATTAAAAAGGTTCAAGTATCCATAACAATATTTCTGGAATATATCACAAGGCTTGGACAGATAGAGCAAACAGGTTGGTGGTTGCTGTTCCATCCTTAAGGGTGTGATGCCATGTCTACGCTCTACGGGCCAAGATATTGGGCTACCACGAAATGACACTAAGGCTTGAATAACATCAGAGTAAATATACCACCTCTCAAGTGACTAGACACATACACCACTAATCAATACTAGTAATACATAATATTTGGTATCTAGTTGGACAGTAACCAACTCACTGCTATGGACGCTACTGGACAAGATCACTATTCACTACAAGTCGTGCTTAAATAGCAGGTTTTTTTTTTCTGTTTTGTTTTATTTTTATTTTTTTTTACTAATCATGAAAACTTATTACCAAACACAAGAGTACAAAAAGACATAACAATTGGCACAAACATTTCACTAAGCACGACATATTTTGTATTTTTTTATGGTTTATTTGTTTAGTACATTTTATGTGGAAATAGCAGATTTATAAAATTAAAAGGAAAGTCTTTACAGGCAACAAAAATTGTGTAAATATATACATAAGAAAAAATAGTCATATTGAAATGGAAAAAGTAAGGGTTTAAGACTTTGAGCTGAATTTGAACCCTTATCCTAATAATTGTAGCTGCTACAGGGGGGAGAAACGCCTAGAGCACTGTAACGGCGTGGTCCCTCTCCAGGCGACGTCGTGCCCGGTGTGGCATTTTGGCCATCATGTCACTTGGAATAGGCAAACCTGGGCGCCACACTCCTGTCGCCTGGTAAAATGTCTCTGTGTTGCTGTGCCGGTGCCCCCAAATTAATGTGTCTCCACTCCTGAAATGTAAATAACAACATATATCAGGCTATTTTTTTCCCTTACGGATGAAAAACATTACATATTGTTAATCAACGTGAGACAAAAAGTGTGAAAGATCACATTTACTATTATACATATTATATATATATATAATAATGTAGATGTAGTAGTACATGAAAAAAAAAATATATTAAACCCACTCTCGGAGAAAAACTAAGATACAGAGTAAATCGTATATTTCAACCACTAACAGTCGTCCTCTTCAGCAGATAAATACATAGAGTAGAAAACAAGAAGATATATACAGAGGGAAATTACAACAAAAGGGAACTAGGGAAGCCTCATGTCACATGCCCTTGATGGGGTTGGACATTTCATTCCTTAGAGATTTATTTGTCTCCTGCCAAGCTGGTGATAGAATCTGGTGACCATTGACCTTTTGATGTGTTAGAGTTAGGGAAAATGTTTGATGAATGAAGATTCAACAAATTTTCTTTTGAAATTACAATGTAATTTGTACAGCATTGGGATGAAGGGTGTGAAGTGGGATCTCCCCCATGAGGGAAATAACACAAAAAGAAATAATGGATCATTTAAAAATCCTTGACATCAGGAAATCATACAGCCCAGATGGAATTGCAAAAAGGATACCAAAATAATGTAAAGAACTAATGGACAAGATATAATATAAGTTGCTCATTCAAAGAAGGAAAAATACCAAAGGACTGGAAAAATGCCAATATTGTACCAATATATAATGGAGGAAATGAGGAAGACCCGATAAATGAATTACAGACAGTTTGGATTTAGACAGGGAAGATCATGTGTCACAAATTTTATTTGTTTCTACTCAAGACTAATAGATACAATACAAGAAAGGGACGGATGGGCTGATTGTGCTTTCCTAGACTTACAAAAAGTCTTTGACAAAGTACCACATAAAATATTATTAGGAAAACTGGAAACTACAGGAAGGATACAAGGTAAATTACTGAGCTGGATGGAGGATTTCTTGCATGGAAGGAAAATGAGGGTAGTGCTCAGAGAAAAGTGTTCAACTTGAGAGGTGATTAGTGGGGTTCCACAGGGATCAATATTGGCTCCAATAACGTTTGTCATTCATTTATGTGAATGACATGGACAAGGGTGTGGAATGTTACCGGTACATGAGCTGCTTTGCCAATGATGCAAAATTCCTGAGGAAAGTGAATACTAAAAAGGATTGTGAATCGCTGCAAAGAGATCTGAACAAGGTTTGGAAATGGAGTCAGAAATGGGAAGTGGACTTTAACATCAAGAAATGTAGTATAATGAAATTTGGAAAAAGTAAAAAAGAAAAAAAAAAAGAAGAATATCAGAGCAATATAAAATCAGTGCAAAGGTAGTAAAGAAAGTGGGATCTGAAAAAGACCTGGGAGTAATCATCACAAATGATATATCTCCTGATAAACAGATAAACAAAATGGTCAAAGAACCCTACAACTTGTTAAGATCAATAAAGATGACTTTTACCTACTTGGACGAAGATATGGTGAAGAAAATAATAGTCACACTGATAAGGCCTAGACTGGAATATGCTGCAACACTATGGTCATCCAGTACCAAAAAGAATATAAAGAAAGTTGAAAGAATCCAGAGAGCAACTACAAAGATGGCCCCAACACTTTCAAAACTGTCATATGAGGAGAGATTGTCAAAGCTGGAATTATAGACTTTGGAACAAATAAGAGAAAGAGGGGACTTGCTAATGATCTTTAGCATCATGAATGGCATGGAAGTCCTTGATGGAGAAGACTTACTAAATTGGGATAAGAGAAATACAAGGGAACATGAAAAGCAACTCAAAAAGGACAGTTATAGAAGAGACCTAAAAAAAAATAATAATAATAATAATAAATAAATTAATAAAAAAAAATCCACATAGTGATGGATGTCTGGAACAAACTGGATGAAACAATACTCTGTACAAAAAATATACACAAATTTAAGAGCAAACTAAACACTGCGAGATACAAAGATGGGATACCATGAGCTTAGCTCCCCTTCCTGTAAGATACAACTAGATAAATACTAGATATACATACATACATGTATATATACAGATGTGTATATGTATATATACATATGTATATATATACATACATGTATATTTACCTAGTTGTATCTTATGGGAAGGGGAGCAATGCTCATGGTGTCCCGTCTTTCTATCTCGCCATATCTAGTTTGCTCTTAAATTCTTGTGTTGTTCATATATACATACCCATGTGTATATATACATATATTTATATATACATTCATACATATGTGTGTATGTACATGTGTATGTATATATATATATAATATATATATATATATATATAATATATATATATATATATATATATATATATATATATATATATAAACACACACATCATAGGTACAATCACCTCTTCATATTGTTATGACACTTTTCATTACCCAAAGATATCTACTTGCTTCCCTCACTCTACAGTTTACCTTCACTCCCACTCATCCATTCCTTGTTACATGTGACTTTAAATACTTAAAACTCTTCACTCCCTCTTGCCTCTCTCCTTTAAGACCTACCTTCAACTCACTGCCACCCTTGCCCCTTGTACAAGGGTGAGGATAATGAACTGGCAATAATGTAAAACCTTGTTAATACATGAGTGAACTTTAACTGATTACCTCATAGTGATCTCCATCAGTTCAGGGTTGTAAACAAAATTGTGATGGGCCTGGCTGATAAGGGGGACATGAAGTGTTGCAGCACTTGGTGCAGTTAAAACTGCATAGGAGCATTGTAAAAATGAATCGCCACCTCTGTCTTCAGCTGCATCAAGAGCACGCAAAATGGTTGCTTCCACATCCATAAGTGTACTGGACCCAATCCGCCACTGAAGCAAAAGAATATTTCATTAGCCCCCTATCTCTATCTCCTTTATTTTCTAATGCATGCAGCTTAATCAGTATGCTTGTTATCAATCCCATATTGAAGCAGCACTGAATAATCAAGAAAGCTCCTTGTGCTGTGTACTTTTATAGGCCCTACAATTAAAAAAAAATAATAATAATCATCTTTCATGATTTGCTCCTTAAAGAACCTGTTTTGAATAAAAGACATCTTGTACCAATGAGTCTGTCTATAAAAGAAATTGGTACACATGTAAAGATACTGAATGACAATGAATCAGTTACATATCAATTATTATTTCTTTCATGCATCTAGTTTGGTTATATCAATGGTAGTTACTGTACACTGATAGAACAGGTACAGTGAATACCTCATGGCATATAAATCACTTGCAATTCTAGTAAAGAATATTCTATGTTCCTTACAAGTGAATAGATAAAGTCAGGGTTGTGCGCAGCTTCAGGGGAAAGGAGCAGCAAAAGCCTCATGTTGGACTGTTGATGCAGATAAACATTGAGCAAGCGGCCGGATACTGACTGCTGGTGCCCATCACCACCCCTGCCATCTTCCTCCCCACTTAATGCTTCATGTTGGGCTGTAAGTCAGTAAAGCACAAAAATTACAATAGAACTGGTGTCACAAAGAAACTACTTTGATATTACACATTTAGTCAAATAATATAAAAACGTTTATGCCAACTATTCAAATTTCATATCATATGACAAACATCACCAGTTCAGTTCATAACTGTTATACAGTGAGTATATTGCAACATGAATAATAAGAAATAAGACTGAAAATTATATTCATGACATCAAATACAACTGCAAATATCCTAAATATTTTGTCATTGTAAAACAGCATGATGAACAGAACAAAAATTTTACATGTCAATGAAAGCTCAAAATAACATAATGTATACAAATAAATAATATTACCTGATTCTGTTAGGTGACTCTGACTGTTGGTCTCAAGTTCAAAAGATAACTGTTTGCCCTCAACATGTAGTCTCTCTGTACTTGAAAGTAATTCATTGTTTAAACCTATCAACCTCTTGTCATCATTGTTGTCCTTTGTGTCCATGAAGGAGCTCAGCTCAAGAACACTTATTTCAGAATCTTCACTCTTAGATGTATCATCATCATCTTTATTCTCTTCAACTTGGGATTTCATATTACCATTGAGGTGTGCTTCTCCATCAGTCTCAGCCTTTGTTAAATTCCCATTTATTTCTGCTTTCTTGTAATTGCGACATGTTCCATTAATGCTATCTACATTCCTATCCTCACTGGGCCTATTAATCTTATCTGGTGCAAAATGAAGATTTAATCTGTTCTTTGTGTTTTTGACATTGAGTTCACTATCTGACTGTGTTCCATCTTCAAACCCACTTTCATTTTTCTCCTTTTCATAGCGAGCCTTGGAGACAGCTAGGCCATTGTGTTTGACAATAGGACTAGTGGGATCAGCAATTGTCTGCACCAATACTGATTCCATATTCTTATCTGTAATATAAGAGGGCAAACCCTTGTGTCCAATACCATAACCTCTCTTGGACATATTAAAGCCATTAGATTTCAGCTCAGGAGGTCCCATACTGTTTGCTGCCCCGTTACCCCCCAGGCCACCTCTATTGGACACAATGCCCATCCTGTTCCCAGGTAATCTCCGAGGAGTATTATGTGTGGAATTGACCCCAGAAGTCCTTGGTTTCCTATTGGTAAGGACTTTGTAGCGTAAGTCTGGAGAATTGCTCCCTACTTCTGGCAACATGGCTGCCACACGAATTTTTCGAGGAGAACCAGGCAAACTCTGGGATGGCCGTCCATCAGCTAGAAGATCATTGTTCTTGTTAATTTTGGCACACATCTTGAGAGGATCAATGTGACCTTTAGCTGGTGGCATGATTGTGGGGATTAACTGTGAATCTATGGAAGAACTTGTGGAAGATGGCAGGGTGGAGGGGTAGGAATGGAGGGATTGGTTGGATCGGAGGACGGAGCGAAGGAGGGAGAGGTCTGTGTGTGCCACCTCCCCGTGAAGACCTCGCTCCCCACGGCGGGGTAGAGCCTACAACAGAAAGAAAAATACAATTCTACACTGTTGTTAATTTTGAATGTGTTCTTAATATAATGAATATAAAGTTTACAAAATAAGTTTATAGCATGTAGGTGAAACAGATGAAATACCTTGGGCAAAGCGTTGATGAGAGTTGTATAGGCTGCCTTTTGGATGTAAAGCTTTTGGATACAAACTCCTTCTGGCAGCTGAAAATTCACATCCTGGTCTTCCAATACACTCTGCAAGGCATTCAAGTGTTGATCAAGGCTATACATAATTAGTGAAAACCATCTCTGTTCCATATCTACATTTTTATTGCCTATACAATACACCAAATGACAATGAAATATCAAAAGGAAATTAATCAAAATATAAATGATATACATACTGTGGGTTGTGTGAGTTGCATGAGGGTTCGGGTGAGATGAGGATCTAGTTGACTGCTCAACACTCTATAATGATAATAATAATAATAATGTCTGTTAAACATCCATTTTATGGTCATATAAAATCAAATTACAAATAGTATGTAAAAACTACATACAATATATGAACATCAAAATCTACAAATTCATACATCCAGTTTACAGTATATTGTGCATATAAACTATATAATATACAATACTTCAACTGACAGAATGCTCATATGTTGAACACAGATTCCATCTCAGTTGAAGGATGGATATGAACTAAGGTTTCCCCCTAATTTAAAAAAAATTTGCTTATCCTGCCAATTCCATAAGACTTATGGTGGTGATCTGTTGTAGAATACATGATTCTTTTTCACTCTAGACTCAACATGCATAATAACAGAAGGAATAATGATACAAACTACCAATGTGGTTGTAGGATGCACCAAAACCACCTAATTGAATGCCTACATGTGGAAACCAAAGTCCTCTCTAAAGCACCACATGAGAATGACAGGAAGACCAATCTACACTGAGGCCCTGAACACCACACACCTATCTCACTGCGCCACTCAAGCACCAACAGCAAAATGTACCAAACTATACCAGCAGCATACTACTCAAACATTTACAACAATCTGCCACCTGTGCCACTTGATATATCCACACAAAAACACATCCACAATTAGATCACTAAACATGCTCTTCAAAACAGACCACCAAAATTTATAATCCACTAACACTCCCCAGACATAAGCCCACACAAAAAATGAATTCTCACATCATGTAAGAACCACACTGGCACCCTTGCTTTAAGGATACTATCCAGTAGTGAAATAGTACAAACACAGAATAGGTTTGACCACCGAATCAAACTCCCCTACATGCAACCACCACACAGAAGACACAAAAACCCTCATAATACAGTGCCCCACATTAATGATCCCTAGACAACAACATATCTTCCTCGAGTGGCTGAAATTGTTCTGAGAATGTTGCCAGTTACCTAGAGGCCACAGGTCCCCTGAAAGAGAGACCAGAGGCAACAGACTGACTGACTGAATGATGTGGTAAAGGTGATTATTACAAGTTGCTCTTTTGCCTGGAATTTGTGACTACTTTCCTACAACCATGGAGATTGTAGGAGACTCTTACTATAAGCATATACACACAAATATACAGCACATTACAATATAGGAAGAATAAAGGAAGCAAAGATGCTAATGGAAAATGTACAGGAGTACAGATAAGGAAGATGAGGGGAGAAAGAGGAGTAAAATTAAACCAAAAGAATAGGAGGGTATGCAGAGAGGCACAAAGGAGAGGCTGGGTATAGAATACAAAATGGCTAGTAGCTAGTGGTGTAAGGTTAAGTGATGTATTGAGCAGTAGCCTACTGAGCAACAATAATATCATGTTAGCAGTAATACATTACTTTGAATCTTATTTTACCATGTAAATTATTATAATAGTATCATCATTGTCCTGTAGACAAAATGCATTCAGCCATTATCATTTTCATCACTTTCAACATTAATAGCACACCACAAAATATTTTTTTCCCATAACCTTTTTTCAATAACCTTTAAAAAATTCACAGTGAAACAAAGTTTTTCCCTCACAACAATACTTCATCCCATTCAGTTAGTCGTAGGTTCGAATCCTACTCTCCTGTCTGATTCCCAATAGTGGCTGTTACCTGCCCCAAAAGTCCAAGCAAATAGAGTAATGATGATGGCTTTGACCACAGCTATGCACCTCCTGGTGTAGGCTCCTCACCTTCCACCACTTTCTTGTAAAGTAGGGATACATCTTATGTGGAAGTGAGTCTTATACACAGGCAAATGTGGTAGTTGTGCTCTTATATGTACAAATTTCATAAGTACAGTGCTGTATCAACAAAAGGGCGAATAAATAATGTACTGGCCAAATACCAGGAGCAATGGTAAGTGAGCTCTGTATTAAATGAGTATGGCTGCAACAACCAGGGTAGATATGTAATTTATGCCTTTGCAGTCATAGAATAATGGAAGGGGCAAACATTTACAGAATTTCTAGTTATGCAAGGGTCTCTGTCACCTAACTGTAGCAAGAACTGAGGGTCTACTGTACATACAACTGAGTTATATTTTCTTGATCACTAAGGGAATGAGTTGGGATACATGAATGGCAATAAGAATGCTCAACAGGTATGTGGAAAGAAAAAAGTTGAGAACCTCTGGCCTATATGATGATATAGCTCAAGCTGGAACCAACATGAATTCAAAACAAAGCATGATAATATGCTTTTAGGCATTTAAGGCACTGCCCATTAACCAGAAAGATTGAAAATATCTACACCATTGTCTTTGTGTATGAGCTAAGAGTGGACCCTTCCAAGCAAGGCCTTCATGCTACTTTATTCTATTTATTTATCTGTCTTATGACAGAATTTTTTTACAGTATTAAAAAGATGTTTTGAAAAGAAATTTAAAGAGGAAGAGGAGGCAAATCAAGTAGAGAAGAAAAGGTAAAAGGTGTAGACAGAGTGATGATAATGAAAGAGATGGCAGTAAAAGGAAGATGGGCAGAGTATTTTAGGAAGTTGCTAAATGTGAAGGAGGATAGGGAGGGAAAGGTAGTTGCAGTGGAAAGTGCTAACAAAATGACAGCAATGAGAGAGGAAAATGGAGGAGAAATAAGGAAAGATGAAGTGAAGACAGTTGTTGAGATGATGAGAGCAGGGTCACTGATTAAATGAAGTGGCCTTGTTATGGATATGCTGTGTCTTACTGCACTGCTTCTGACCCAGGACAGTGGGCGAGATGCAGGGATGACCTGTCATCCAGGAGGAGCCAAGATAGGAAGGAGGGAGGGGGGTGAATGGGAGTGGAGTATGTGGGGATGGAATGGGTGGGAGTGGATTTTATGCCTTTCTTTTTTGGCTACCTCCCTTGTAAGGGGGAGAAAGCCATTGGTATATGTATGTATTTAATCATTATTAATTTATTTACTTATTTACTCCATGCATTTTACTTCATTTATCTATATTATTATCATTAATTTGTTTGTTTATTTATTTTCTTGTTTATTATCTTTTTAAAGAAGTACAAACATCACCCTGTATGTAATCTAATACAACCATATTACCAAATAAGAAGTTAGGTACATAATGCAGAACAGTCAGTGGTATTTACCAAACTGTAGTATGCAGGAAAGGAGTAACATTTTTCATACCCAGCCTATTCATGTACAGTTCCAACTCTATATTTTTTGTTTCCAATTATCATATTTATGTATTTTATTTGATATTTACACCATTATAGTCTTTACTTATTTATCTATTATTATTATTTTTTTTTTTTTCACATCCGACCAAGATATGGACCAAAAGGTCTCCTGTCAGTATGCTCCACCTTTGTAATCCTTTGTAATATCTAGATTTGAATTCATGTACTGTTTGAGCTTGGGCTATACCACTTTCTAAGCTATTCTAAGTATCTATGAATCTTATATAGAAAACTGTATTTCTTCACATCTTAAGAGGGTTTGGAGTGAACCATGTTGAGCAGCACCATGGTCTTTGGATCACATGTTGGACTTGTGATCAACAGCTATTTCCCTCCCAGAAGAGAGCTCAGAGCTCATATGACCGATCTATGGGTAATCCTGTGACCCTACATGCACACACACCCCCAACTCCCCGCTCACAAGAGTTGGAGTAACGACTCGCAGCGCAGAGATACTGAAATTATTTCAGCCCTGGGCAGGATTTGAACCCGGACCGCCGTAGTGACATTCGGGGACTCTACCAACCGCACCACCGAGCAGGCCACTGAGTAATGAGAACAACTGGATATTATCATATTGAGATGTATTCATGTATTTTTTGAGCTTGGGCTATATCACTTTACAAACTATTTCAAGTATTTATGCTTCTATATGGAAGAATGTATTTCTTCACATCTTAAGGGGGTTTGGAGTGAACAATGTTGAGCAGGAGCCACTAAGTAATAACAGTATCATGTCAATAAGATAGTTTCATCTTAATTTAAAAGGTAAATTAGAATATTGACACCACTTTGTGAACAAAATGTGCTCAATCTGTACCGCCATTATTATCATTGCTAACGCTACAGTATCTCCATCATTGCTGCTACTAACACAGCAATACAAAAACATTTTTGTTTTCCCCTACAAAACAAATTTTCAATAATAATAATATTTTTCTTTTTTTTTCAAAATTTCTTTGTAAACTAAGGCTGTATTATAAGAAATACTTAAGTTATGATTCAACTTATGCCTCCTCTATTATTGATGTATACATCTGTGGCAATTTAAAAGATTTCCATGAAAAAATTATATATAATATATATACATGTATATGTATGTACATACATACATATACCAAAGGCTTTTTCTCCCCTTATAAGGGAGGTAGCCAATAAACAAAGGCACATACTGTATATGTATGTATGTTGTATAAATAGACACATGAAAAGATGTTATCAGCTAGGCCAAAATGTGCATTTACCTTCCATGGTGTACAGTAGTACCAGCAAGAACACCTGGCTGCTGTTGGCATGTCTCTATGACCTGCTGCGCCCGCAGGAAGACTCCTCCACCACTCTGCAGAAGGCACAGATTTACAAGAAGTCTGAGAAAAGTTTACTCAATACAACTCCACACACCAGTTTCAAATGGGATTATTTCATGGGTTAAACCAATACCAAATGTAGAGGAAGTTTCATGCCTATATAAAAAAGGGGATATAGGAAGTTAGATAAATGGCTGCTAAGAAATTTTGAAGACTGCAGGAAAAGGTAAGGTTGTGGATGGCTAGAGGAAATCATGCAATATATGGTGTCTATAGAAAGTAGAAATGGAGATAGGAGGGATTATATGAACTACAAAGGGTTAAATCTGTCAACATTCCTGGTAATGTTATGGTAGAATATCACCACTTGTGGAAGATAAAACAAGGTGGATGGATTACAGTAGTTATTTACTTTGAGGGAAAGTAATGAGAAGGAAAAAGGGAGGAGACATATTAATCATGGATCTTGAGGAAGTATGCCACACAGTGTACAGAAATTGGTTATGAGTGCTGATGAAGTATGGAATGGAAGGAAAACTGCTTGAGGTGGTGAAAGCATGATTAAAGCAAGGTATGTATGAGGGTATGCTGAGAAGAAATGGAATGGTTTACACCAGAGATGAGCTTGAAAATAAGTGATGCTTGGAAAAGTAAATAAAATAGAATAAAATGGAAATATATATATAAGAAAAGTGGACTGTAAACCATGTGATAAATGTAGATAATTTGGAATTAACCCCTATGCTATGAAGGCACCTTTTACAGATTCAGTGCCTGTGCCTATTTCTCATGAAGTTTTTTAATTCTCCAAGACATTTACTTGTTTCTCTCAATTTACAATTTACCTCTACCTCATCCAGGAGGTGCCAAGATAAGAGGGAGGGAAGAGGGTGGAGGGGAGTGGAGTGTATTAGGGATAGAATGGGTGGGAATGGTTTTTATTCCTTTTTCTTTTTGGATACCTCCCTTGTAAGGGGAAGCCTTTGGTATATGTATGTACCTCTACCTCCACTCCACCTTTTCCTACCACATGCAACCCCAAATAACTAAAGCTATCTACTTCCTCCAGCCTCTCTCCTTGACTTACTTCCATCTCACTGTTATCCTCTCCCCTTGTAGATATCATCACTTTGCTTTTACCCACATTTACCTTAAACTTTCTCCTATCACAAACCTTCCCAAACTCCATACAAAAGATAAAAGGAACAGTACAAATATGAGCATTTAGGAAGATATCACAGAGAACAAATCCACAATTGGTACAAAGCATAATGAGACCAACTGCTCAGCATAGGAGTGAGTATTGGACACCTAGGAATATAGACAAGAATGATGTAAAGGTGATAGGGCCTGTCTGAGGAATACAAAAAATGAGAATGAATGAGGTGAGGATTACACTCCCATACACAGAAACCTTGCACTGCAGGAAATGGTATATTAAAAAGAAAATAGGGAAGGGGAAAAACTGTCTGTGTACTACAAATGATGGATAGGACATTGCTGAAAGGGTATATACAAATAAAATGAATAAATGAATGACAAAGTGGGAGAGAAGGCTGAAAACTGTGTGGCAGGATAGTGCTGGTCAGCGTTTAATGAAGATGTGAATAAGCAGAGGGGAGGCTGAAACAACAGTAAGAAATAAAGCAATGACTGTTCCATACAGCGTCTTAGAATGTTAGAGGTTGACAGCAATTGACTGAACTTTTTTTGAGATGAAGTGCTTCAGAAACATAGCAGGTGTTCGAAGAATGGATTGAAGAACAGGTATCGGAAGAAAGTTGTGGGCAGTCTTGGATTCACCATTAACAGGTAACCACCATGGCCTGGTACAACTTTGCAGTTCCTCTTTTGTAATGTTATTTATTTTCATCAGAACCATGTTGAAAACTAATATTTCATCTCAAAAGTACAATTTGAGGGACTTTATGGCGAAAATAATCGTTGTCTGCTAATCTGCATTCTAAAACACAGCATACAGTGCCATCTCTTGGTATTAGTTCCGATGACATCATGGATTGTGTATCAACCCAAGTATCCTATAGCAAAACAGGAGTTTTTCCACTATATAGACAAGCCAGAGACTTTGCCAATTACCTGGGACAGTGAATCTCCTCCAAGAGGAACCTGAGGCAACAGATTGATTAACTGATCATACAACTAGGTTCATCTGAGGAGAATCCACTACCTCATCTCGAGGAACTGCTTTCTTCTAAACATATCTTCTAAAGCAATGGTTCTTAACCTGGGATACCTGTACCTCCCCAAAGGAGTACAAAACCTTAATCCTGGGGGTACGAGACATGATAACCAGTGCAATGGCACTGTATATTTACCAAGAGAAAGCATAATGTGCATTCGTTGTATCCTACTAATTGAAATTTCTAATTTGAAAAAAAAAAAAAAGTACCTTTGTTCAGTGATTGAATATATCTAATAATTTCTTAGCAAGGTTTGCATTATTAATGCTTTTCATGTTTGCATTGTATTTATATTGGATGGGGGTACGAGTTAATTTTTTCTAGATAATCAAGTAGTATGGGCACTGAAAAAGGTTAAGAAGTATTGTTCTAAAGGTTCCTGAACACCAAATAATGTTAAGAGAACAAAGAGGTATCACAAAGTTTCTGGTATTCTGCTACAATCTGTATAAAGAGCAGCTCATGCTTCATTCTAACTGCTGTCATGCAATAATTTCACTGGCTTGGTGTTACTAGTTATTATATCAGGTGATTTATTTGGTGTTATTTGTAAGATGTTTTCTTAATTGTTAGATACTATGCTGTGGATGCATAGTTGTGTGTTGTTCTTAAGTGTTGTTGTTATTGTGGCCTGTACATTCTAGATTTCATGCTGGGAACTGAGGGTTGTCAGTCAACTATACTGCAAGGGTTCTCGAACTAAGAAGCAGGTGCTCACTCTACAGGTAGTGGAGTCCTTTCTAGAATCATTCCTTAAACTATTACTGTCTGATGGGACAAACTTGGTACCTTAAAGGTTTTCTTGTGCATAATGCCAATTTATTTCATCCAACTTAGAGGAACCATTTCACAGTAAAAAAGATAAAATAAAAAAATAATTAAATAAAATAAATCAATAAAATTGCTCCCCATCAAGACAAAGTCAATTTTAAGGATTTTGTTCTATCCATTACTTTATGACATTATTTAGTTCAGATCAACCCCTGGGCAGCAGAGGGTTAATTCAACTCATCTTTGCTCCCTCACTCAAGAACTTCTTTGATAAGAAATGGCATCCAAAACAGGTGCAACTTAATGATACCTTTCTTACCTAACCACTTTCAATTAATTGCACCATTTATAAATCACACACTCTAGTCTTCTGTGTGAATATATACATTTTATATGCATTCAGACTGTATGTATGGTATGATAGTATATGTTGTTTGATATAAAGGCTTTTTAGTTATGAAAAAAAAATTGAGAATGCTTAAATTAAGTCAACAATACATGGGGCAAACATCATTGACTATTCTTTTCAAGACAACTACAGAAAAAGATACATTCCACAAGAACAACAAACAATGCATATTCCATCCTACAGCCTCCAATGCAAGACTTCATCACGTAAATGGAGAGGAATGTGAAGTCACAGATCAAGGAAGAACATCTCTAAGTCCTTACCTTTGGAAGCTGAACGGAGGGGACTGCTGCGAACACAGAATGTAGCATCTCCATCTTCTTCTCCTCCTCCTCTTCCTCTTTGGCCTCGCCTTCTTCGTGGGCCACCATGGCTTCGACAGGCGGCTCCTCCTCCACCAGCTCTTCCCCGACGGCGACGGCGGCGGCGGCGTCTTCGGGGGCGGCGCTGCCCGTCTCGCTGCGGGGGGAGAGACTTGGGGAGGTCGCCACGGAGTCGCACTTCTCGTACAGATCATCCTTGAAGTTGGCCTTAGGAAGAGCTCTCAGCACCAGTGTGTCCAGAAGGCTATTCAACCTGTCAATTAAAGGGGACGCCTCGCTTTAGTGTATTTCTCCTGACACAGTTGACCATCCTCAAAGCCCCAATGAAAAAATGGGGAGAGTGCTTAGAACGAATACCAAAGAAATTGTAAATCGAAAAAAAGGCGTAAAAGAAAGAACGAAGAGAAATAGCAAAAAATGAGGAGCAGGAGTGGGGAGAGGGAGAGGACGGGGGGGAACCTGAGAGGGGACAAGAGGCGAAGGAGGGAGAACAGAAGGAAGGAAGGAAGAGAGTGACAAGTAAAGGGAGGATGGGGGAGGGGAGAGGATTGGGACGGGAAGGGAGCATGGGAAGGAATGATGGAGGGGGATCCAAGGTTCAAGGGAAGGGAGGGGGAACGAAAGAAGAGGGGAGAAGAAGGGCAGGAGATTGTGTAGAAAAGATGGAAATGGAAGAAAGGTGGAAAGAAAGGAATCAAGAGGGAGAGGGAAGGGGAATAGAGGAAAGGAAAACGACAAGAATTGGAAAACCGGCAGAGGAAGAGAAAGATTTTGAAGGAGGAGGAGGAGGAAGAAGAGGAAGAGGAGGAGGAGGAAGAAGAGGAGGAAGAGGAGAAGGAGGAGGAGGGGGAAGAGGAGGAGAAGGAGGAGGAGGAGGGGAAGAGGAGGAGGGGGAAGAGGAGAAGGAGGAGGAGGGGGAAGAGGAGGAGGGGTAAGAGAGGAGGAGGGGAAGAGGAGGAGAAAGAGGAGGAGGGGGAAGAGGAGAAGGAGGAGGAGAAGGAGGAGGAGGAGAAGGAGGAGGAGGGGGAAGAGAAGGAGGAGGAGGAGGAGGAGGAGGAGGAGGAGGAGGAGGAGAAGAAGAAGGAGGAGGAGAAGGAGGAGGAGTAGTAGTAGTAGTACCAGTTGTAGTACAAGTACAACAGAAGTAGGAGGATGGTGAGGAGAAGGGGAGTAGCGATGAGGAAGAGAGGAATGATTGACATATGAATAATACCCAGGAGAAAATAAAGACAAATATAAATAGATTTGAAATTAGTGAATAAACACTGTATAATGAATTCATACACTGTGTGCGCGCGCGCGTGTGTTTACCTAGTTGTATCTTACTGGAAGAGAAGCTACGCTTGTGGTGTCCCGCCTTTGTATCTCGCAGTGTCTAGTTTGCTCTTAAATTCGTGTATGGTATTTGCACACACTATTGTTTGTTCCAAGTGTCCACCACTATGCATGGAAAACTATTCTTCAGATCTCTTCTATAACTATCCTTTTTGAGTTTCTTTCTGTGTCCTCTTTTGTGCCTTTCATGATTCTATAGGCACAGGGGGACGGAGAGGGGGGGTCGCCGATTAAATGAAGCGGCCTTGCTGTGGATGTACTGTGTCTTGCGACACTGCTTCTGACCCAGGGCGGTGGGCAGGGTGCAGGGATGACCCGTCATCCAGGAGGTGCTCAGATGAGAGGGAGGGTGGGAGGGGTGTGGAGTGTATCTAGGGATGAAATGGGTGGGAGTGTTTTTATGCCTTTCCCTTTTTGGCTACCTCCCTTGGAAGGGGGAAAAAGCCTTGGTATATGTATGTATGTATGTATGATTCTATAGATGATCAGTAGGTCGCCTCTCTCTTCTTTGTTCCAAAGTCGATAACTTCAATCTAACCAGTCTTTCTTCATACGACAAGTTTGAAAGTGCTGGGGCCATTTTCGTGGTGTGTGTGTGTGTGTGTGTGTGATTCACCTTGGTCTTTGGATCACGTGTTGGACGTGATCGACAGTTATTTCCCTCCCGGAAGAGAGCTCAGAGTTCGTATCAGCGATCTATGGGTATTGCTGTGACCTTACACGCACCCACACCCCCAACTCCCCGCCCACGAGAGTTGGAGTAACGACTCAAAGCGCAGCGAAACTGAAATTATTTAACCCCTGGGCAGGATTCGAACCCGGACTGCCGTAGTGACAGTCGTGGACTCTACCAACCGCGCGTGTGTGT
Source organism: Oratosquilla oratoria (assembly GCF_046742065.1). Taxonomy (NCBI): domain Eukaryota; kingdom Metazoa; phylum Arthropoda; class Malacostraca; order Stomatopoda; family Squillidae; genus Oratosquilla; species Oratosquilla oratoria. Next base: position 17,957,146 of record NC_134813.1, read on the forward strand.
GTGTGTGTGTGCGCGCGCGTCTTTACCAGCCTAAGACCCTGTTCTTCGGGTCCAGGCCTAGACTTACCTGGAAAACAAAACCATGGGCCTAAGCACACCTACCTTTGGGAGAAAGTCGTGACGTCACAGCCCGTGGCCGTCCAGAGGGCTGGCAAGCCGCCCACCGCAGCCTCGAGCAGTTGGGACAGGTTCTGCAGGCCGCTAGACGCCCATTCTCGCTTAGCACCGCCCACCATCTGTGGGCGGAACAGAAGAAAAATAAAACGGTTGCAAGGTTTCTCAGCCCTTGTGCATGTATGTACTGATGACAAACTCACTCTCTCTCTCTCTCTCTCTCTCTCTACCCGCCAAACACAGACATTACTTGCTCTCGGCAGAGGATAGAGTACTTCGTGTTTGTACACATTATCAGTATTATGAAGGTATTCGAGGGTAAAACGTCATGATTAACAATGGAAACTCCTAAAACACACACACACACAAACACACTAGGTAAAACAACAAGGTAAATACACACACACACACGGTATAAAAATACTTGACCCATGATTGACACCCAGCTAACTAAATATACATCTGAACAGGTGCGTTCGCAAAACAGACAGAGACCAAAGGCATAGTTGAACCGACACTGCTTCCGAATGCAATTTAACTTGACTCTTCTCACATGCGTTGACTAGAATAGCAAAGTCGACTAGAATAGCAAGAGTCGACGAGAATAGCCAGGTCGACGAAAACTGACGACGACGACGCTTACACAGAAACGACTACAGACTTAACAACAACAATTTTGTCGACATTTTGCACGACCACAGTTGTCCTGGCTCTCTAGTCAGAGACCTCTGGAGAGGGGGAGATGGAGAGGAAAGGCAGACGACAATTGTATTGATTCAAGTCAACTCGTGCCGCACCTCCGACACTTTATTCTGGTTGACTCCTGACGATTTAAATTCCCCTGCATGGGCGGGCAGGGGGGGAAGTGGAGGGGGGGGGGCATTGGGCATGAGGAAATCAACCTCTCTTTGCTGCTGGAATGACATTGTTCATACATTTCGTTCAACACTTTACTAGTTGTAACAATAATGGTAATGATAATAACGGTATTGGTAATAGTAATAGTGATGGAAATAGTAATAACTGTATTAGTAATATCAATGATGGTGATAATAGTAACAATCTGTTTATTACCAGCGATACAGAGATGTACTGACAATATACAATTTGTACATTTTAGGACTAATTTGAGTACATCGTGTGTGCGTGTATTTACCTAGTTGTATTTTACGGGAAGGGGAGCTATGCTCGTGGGATCCCGTCTTCATATCTCATTTCATCTAAACTATTTTTAAATTCATGTATTGTTTTTGCACACACCACTTTCTCATCTAACTTGTTCCAACTGTCTATTACTCTGTGAGGAAAGCTGTTCTTTTTCAGATCTCTTCTATAGCTGTCTTTTTTTATTTTCTTTCCATGTCCTCTTGTATTTCTGTCATCCCATTTTATCAGATTCTCTCTATCAGTAATTTCCATGCCTTTCATGATTCTGTAAATAGCTATCAAATCTCCTCTCTCTCTTCTTTGCTCTAGTGTCTGTAGTTCAAGTTTTTCTAGTCTCTCTTCATATGATAGTTTTGAGAGTGTTGGTGCCAATTTTGTAATTGCTCTTTGTATTCTTTCAAGTTTTCTTATACATTTTTTTGTACTTGGTGACCATATCGTTGCTGCATATTCCAATCTTGGTCTTATCAGGGTGATTAGGATTTTCTTCACCATTTCTTCATCCAGGTATGTAAATGCAACTTTGATTGTTCTTATTAAATTATAAGTTTCTCCAAAAATCTTATTTATATGTTTCTCAGGTGACATATTATTCATAACAATGACTCCCAGGTCCTTCTCATTTTCTACTTTTTTTATTCCTTCTTCTCCCAATTTATATGCTCCTGTTATTCTGTTTTTGCTTTTTCCAAATTCCATTATACTACACTTTTTTGTATTGAACTCCATCTCCCACTTCCTACTCCATTCCTGTACTTTATTTAGATCTCTCTGTAGTGATTCACAATCTTCTTCAGTTTTCACTCTTTTCAGTAGTTTTGCATCATCTGCAAAGAAGCTCATATAGCTTTCAATTCCTTCATCCATATCATTAATATATATAGCAAACATTATTGGGGCCAGAACTATTCCCTGCGGAACACCGCTTATTACTTCATCCCATTTTGAGTGCTGGTTTCTTATCACTACTCTCATTTTTCTTTCTTGCAAAAAGTCTTCCATCCAATTTAGTAGTTTGCCCTGTATTCCTCCTTCAGTTTCTAATTTCTTAAGCAACTTCTTATGTGGTACTTTGTCAAAAGCTTTCTTTAGGTCTAGAAATGCACAGTCCGCCCATCCATCTCTTTCTTGTATTATATCTATTAGCCTTGAATAGAAACATATTAAATTGGTGACGCATGATCGTCCTTGTCTGAATCCAAATTGCCTTGGATTTAACACTTTGTTTTTTTCTAAATATTTTACCCATCTACTTTTGATAATTCTTTCACAAATTTTTGCTATTGTACTTGTTAGAGAGACTGGTCTATAGTTGGTAGGTTCTTCTTTATTTCCTCCTTTATATATAGGTACTATATTTGCTTTTTTCCAATCTTCTGAAACTTTTCCTTCTTTCAAGGAACTGTTTAGTATGCTATGTATTTTGTCTGCCAGTTCATTCCTGCATTCTTTCAGTATCCAGTTTGCTATTTCATCTGGTCCATGTGATTTTCTGACATCAAGATTACTCAAGTGTGTTAATATTTCATTCTTTGTTACTTCTATTTCTTCCATAGGGGGGACTTTCTCTTTCCATTCGTTCTCTTCAGGTTGTATGTTCTCCCTTGTAAACACTGATTTAAAATGTTTGTTCATAATTTCCGCCATTTCCATTTCCTCAGTGTATTCAACTCCCTCTTGTCTTAATTTCTCCAAGTCTTGTTTGTTTTTCAGTTTATTGTTTACAAATCTGTAGAATAGTTTTGGTTGATCTTTACACTTTTCTATGATATCTTTTTCATATTTTCTCTTTTCCTCTCTGCACGTTTGTACATATTCGTTTCTATAACAGGTATATATTTTCCATTTTTCAGGTCTTCTGTCTTTTTTCCATCTGGTCCAGGCTTTGTCTCTTTTGTCATTTAACTCCCTACAACTTTTGTTGTACCAGCATTTTACATATTCTTTTTCTTGTTTTTGTCTTGGAACATACTTTTCCACTCCTTTTTTGTAAATTTTTGTCAAAATATTCCATTTCTCTTCTACTGTTGTTTCTTCTTTGTATATTTCTTCCCAGTTTTCCTTTTGAAAGAATTCTCTTATTTTATCAAAGTTTGTTTTTTCATACATCATTCTTCCTTTTCTATATTGTTCATTTCTTTTCATATATTTTTCTTCATTAAGTTCCAGTTCAATCAATATGTGGTCACTTTTACTTATTGGTGTATTATATTCCCTGGAAAATATTCTCATCACTTTCTACTGTATTGCTCTTATCTATACTTCTAATCTTTACATTTTTATTAGACATTTCATCGTCACTCAGCTGGTCGGGGGGCCGTTTGTTTACCTTTCGCCTGTCTGCCTGGGCCAAGTCCTCTCCTTCCTCATTTCCTTCCATTTCCCTCAGCAATCCCTCCCCTTCTCCTCTTTCCCTACTTTCCCACTACCCCACGAGCAATTTCCCCCCCACCCTGTAAATACAATAGGCACTTCTCTTTGCGTTGGGATCCACGAAACTTCAATTTTCTTCAGAATGTCTTCTAAGCCGTCCGTTCGTTGAAGTGTGTGTGTGTGTGTGTGTGTGTGTGTGTGTGTGTGTGTGTGTGTGTGTGTGTGTGTGTATGTGTGTGTGTACTTCAACAGCTACCCCTGCTTAATCGTTTGTCTTTCTAGTGTACTGGAGTCAAGCTGATCTTACTGGAGACCAAACATCAACAACATCATCAATATCATCATCATAAATAAGAGAATATAGCAGAGTTAAAAAGAAATAAAGGAAAAAGAATGAAAGTCACAGAAATTTAAAGAAAAAGAATAATGATGTTGCAAGATGATTGAAGGGAATATTCAATCATTCAGATGTCTAGCGTGCACCCGCGTGCACGCACGGATTTAGTACAGGATGGAACGTCCGACGTCTTTAAATAAACTCCCAAGGAACCCCCTATTGTGTTTGACCTTACAGCGTTTATTTGGGCCAAGCGCATCTGACATCACACGGACATCTGGGCCGAGCGGCTGAACACCTGATCGAATATTGCCAACTGAAAAACTCGACATACGACAAATTATTTTCTTATGTGTTCCCATTTGTAAATATATAATCCATGCATAAGTACTGAATGTTCTTACTCAGCGAAACGTAACTATGAAATTAAGGTTGCCAGACAAGCGAGATCCAACCCATAGGGCTTCTTTCATCTCTACAGAATAAGAAATAAGGAAAGGATAGGCCCAATTCAAAATTAGGAAAATGTCATGATGGAATCGGAGGAAAAATGAGTGAGGCGTTTAACAAATATTTTCTCTCGGTGTTTAATAGGGAGAGGTTAGATGAGGTACCTGACTGCGATCCGATTTTCAGTGGGGATGAAGAAAGTAGACTATCTAATATCAGTATTAGTAAGGTAGAAGTAGTCAAGCAGATTGAAAGACTTAAAGCTACAAAAAACCCGGGTCCAGACGAAAAATTTCCGAGAATGCTTAAAGAGTAATTGATATTTGGGACCAGTTAACAGAAAAGTTTGCGGACCTGCGGACGACACTAAAATAGGACGCCTAATTAGGTCAGGAGACGACGCAGAGATTCAGCAGGATGATCTTAACAAATTGTTCATATAGTCGGTGAAATGGCAAATGAACTTCAATATCTCAAAGTACAAAATAGGACGAGGGAGTCATATGAGAGGTACAAAGAAAAGAAAAGAGAAGTAAAGAAAAAGGTAAAGGAGGCAAAGAGGAGAGCAGATATGAAGTGGGGTAAGTGTATGACAGAAAATTTTGAAAGTAATAAAAAGATGTTTTGGAAAGAAATTAAGAGAGGAAGAGGAGGCGAATCAAGTAGAGAAGAAAAGGTAAAAGGTGTAGATGGAGCGATGATAACGGAAGAGAAGGCAGTAAGGGGAAGATGGGCACAGTATTTTAGGGAGTTGCTAAATGTGAAGGAGGATAGGGAGGGAAAGATAGTTGCAGTGGGAAATGCTAAGAAAATGAGAGTGATGAGTGAAGAAAATGGAGGAGAAATAAGGAACGATGAAGTCAAGGCAGTTGTTAAGATGATGAAAGCAGGTAAGGCACCTGGTCTGGATGGATGCCATGCAGAATGTCTAAAAAAAAAAGGAGGTACAGTGATGGTGGACGGGCTGGTGAGGTTATTTAATGTTTGCTGGAGAGAGGGTAGAGTGCCGGAGGACTGGAGGAGTGCCTGTATAGTTCCACTTTACAAGGGAAAAGGGGACAAGTGTGAATGTAGTAGTTTCAGAGGGATTAGCTTATGGGAGGATCTTGATTGAGAGGATTAGGAGAGGAACAGAGGGAGTAATTGGTGAGGAACAGTGTGGATTTAGGACGGGTAGAGGTTGCGTAGATCAGATCTTTGTGGTAAGACAGATATGTGAGAAAGCTATAGGTAAGGGGAAGGATGTTTTTTGGGCTTTTATGGATCTGGAAAAGGCTTACGATAGGGTAAACAGAAAGGCACTGTGGGAGGTTATGCAGATATATGGGATAGGAGGAAAGCTTCTAGGAGCTGTCAAGAGTTTTTATGAGAGTAGTAGATCTTGTGTCAGGATTAGAAATGGAGAGAGTGAGTGGTTCGAGGTAAAGGTGGGACTTCGTCAAGGATGCGTTATGTCACCCTGGCTGTTCAACTTATACATGGATGGGGTAGTGCGAGAGGTAAATGCAAGGGTAGTGGGTCAGGGATTGGAGATGGTTAAAGAAAATGGAGAAAAGTGGGAGGTGAGCCAGCTGTTATTTGCTGACGACACTGCGCTTGTGGCAGGATCGGAGGAGGGATTGAGGAAGTTGGTGACAGAGTTTGGGAGAGTATGTGATAGAAGAAAGCTAAAGATAAATGTGGGTAAAAGTAAGGTGATGAGATGTACAAGGGGTGAAAGTGGCAGTAGACTGGAAGTGAGCATTAAGGGAGAGCGACTGGAGGAAGTGGATAGTTTTAGATACATGGGTGCAAATGTGGCAGGAAAAGGTGGAATGAAGGTGGAGGTAGAATGTAGATTGAGAGAAGCGAGTAAATGCCTTGGTGAATTGAAGAGTGTAATGAGGAATAGACATTTGGGAATGGATGCTAAGAGGAGACTGTATGAAGGAGTGATTGTGCCAACAGCACTGTATGGGGCAGAAACATGGAACATGAGAGAGGAAGAGAGAAGGAGTTTGAATGTGTTTGAGATGAGGTGTCTGAGAAGTATGATGGGGGTTACTAGGCTAGATAGAGTGAGAAATGAGGAGGTGAGGAGAAGAATGGGGGTGGAAAGGGAGTTGGGAGATAGGGTTGAGGAAAGAGTATTAGGATGGTTTGGACACATGGAAAGAATGAGTGAAGAAAGACTAGTAAAAGAGGTATGGAAGGCAGATGTGTTGGGAGTGAACATGAGGGGACGTCCTAGGATGAGGTGGACGGATGGGGTGAAGGGAGCTTTGGGGAAGAGGGGAATGTCTGTTGAGGAAGGACGGGAGAGGACAGAAGACAGGGGTGAATGGAGAATGGTTGTATATGGATGATGTTGTGATGCATGAGGTGGAATGGGCGGGGGGATGGGGGGATGAGGTAGTATGTGTGAGCAAAATTTGACGCAGCCCGAAGGGATTTCTCCCCGTCTTCTTTTATGCATGGGGGGACGGAGAGGGGGGGTTGCCGATTTAATGAAGCGGCCTTGCTGTGGATGTGCTGTGTCTTGCGACACTGCTTCTGACCCAGGGCAGTGGACAAGGTGCAGGGATGACCCGTCATCCAGGAGGTGCTAAGATAAGAGGGAGGGTGGAGGGGTGTGGAGTGTATTCAGGGATGGAATGGGTGGGAATGATTTTATGCCTTTTCCTTTTTGGCTACCTCCCTCGTAAGGGGGAAAAAGCCTCGGTATATGTATGTATGTACAAAGTGTTAAACGTTGGGCTACACAACCCCGAAAATAGATGTAATACAAATAACACATTTTTGAGAAAACCGAGTGCGAGACTTGGAAGTTCTAGTGAGTCCGGACCTTAAATCCAGGAGACAGTGCATTAGCGCCAGGAATAAAGCTAACAGAGCATTAGGTTTCATTGCTAGGACGGTTTCGAACAGAAGTGTAGAGTTAATTATCAAACTATCTAGCGTTAGTTAGACCCATCCTTGACGATGCAGTACAGTTTTAGTCTCAGTCTTATAGAATGGACATCAATTCACTAGAATTAGTACAGAGAAGAATGACCAAAATGGTACATGGGCTCAGAAATTTACCTTACGAAAAGAGGCTTAGGCACCTTAACTTACAGTCTTTGGAAAGACGCAGAGTACGGGGTCATCTAATAGAGGTGTTCAAGTGGATCAAAGGATTTAACAAAGGTGAAGCAAACAAGGTCATCATATTAAGACAACAGGGCAGGACTCGCAGTAGTGGATTTAAACTGGACAAATTTAGATTTAAGGACATAAACAAGAATTGGTTTACTAATTGGGTGGTCAACAAACGGAATAGACTTAGTAACCATGTCGTGAGCGCTGAAACTACTAGTTGTTTTAAGAAATGGTTAGACAACTTTATGGATGAGGATGACAGGTGGTAATGGACATGGAACTACCTAGTGTAGGCCTTATGGTCTCTTGGAGTCTCCTTCATTATATTCTTATGTACATTGTAGAAATATGAGTAAGGCGTAGACTGTAGAGAATAAATTGTATATGGCTACTTCTTGTGGCAACAGCCACCATGTGCATGTAAATAACACCCTGAGAATGTAGTTCAGTCGAGAGGAAGAGGAATAAAAGACAAAAACATCAACTCGTTTGTTTCAACGCCTCCAAACTCATTGTAGATCACAAACAGCAAATCTACATTCTGGTGGCGATCGGTGGACACAAAACTCCAACTACAACGATAAATAAAAGAGAAAGAAAAATAAGTAAAACGTAGAAAAAAGAAAATGAGAAAAATTAAAGACAAACGAAAGAAAACGACTGAAAAAGATTAAAAAAAAAACATACTGAAAAGAAAGAAAAAAAAACAATAAAGGATGGAAAAAATGAAAAGCAAAGACAAAAGAAAACAATAACACAATGGAAAAGGAACGAAAATAAAGAGAAATGAAAAATTGTGACACAGGAAAAATAATAAGAAAAAAGCGCGTGTCTTCAACCCTTGCTGGCGTCAAATTCCTCCCGTCCCCCCCCCCCCAGCTCCCGTCCAACCTCCTCCGTGCCGTGTGGAAACACCTCGGGGACTGTCGCCGGGCGATTTTATTCATCTCCACGACACCCCCACCCCCACCCTCTCCCCCTCGATGATACAGATCTATTAGACCTTTTACAAAGGCGCCAGACACACAAGCTGAGGAAAGTCGACGCAAAATACATAGATAAATACATAAACAAACAAATAAGTAGATAAACAAACAAATGAATAGAATACACAATAAATAAATAATGAAAATACATAAATGATTACATACATAAACAAATAGATCAATAAGTGAATAAATAATGAAATAGAGGCACACTTACAAGGAACAGAAACATACCGACGACATACGCATGCGCACGCAGACACAAACACACACACACACACAAATACACACACGCACGCACGCATACACAAACGTGCACAAACATGTGCATAAAAAAAATCCGGTGACCTTCTGGGTCCACATGCGTCCATGATCCCCTTCAGCGTCCCCGCCTACAGTCTACTCCCATTTCAATCCCCCACCACCCTAATCCCTCAAGCACTCCCCCCCCCCCACTTCCTCCCGCTCCAACTCTTACGTACCATAACGAAGCGACCGTAGTCTTTGATGGCGAAGTGGGCGTGCCTGGAGTGGAGCATGGTGGGCGTGGAGAAGGAGCCCCGGCAGAAGTGGAGGACGCCCATGATCTGGCCCGCGATGGCGGCACGTGTCGTCATGGCGGTGGAACGCGGACGGTAGTAGAGAAGGGCCAGCGCCGGGTCATGCTCCTCCTTCGTGCACGCCTGTGTGTCGTACACCAGCACCACGGGACTCCAGGGCCTACAACGATAACAACTTCGTCAGGAGGGGTGAGGTACAAGTTCGTGTTATAAAAAAAAATACATACATATACCAAAGGCTTTTTCCCCCTTACAAGGGAGGTAGCCAAAATCAAAGGCATAAAATTCACTCCCACCCATTTCATCCCCACATATTCCATTCCTATTCATCCCCTCCCCTTTTATCTTGGCTCCTCCTGGATGACGGGTCATCCCTGCATCTCGCCAACTGCCCTGGATTAGAAACAATGTAGCAAGACACAGAATATGTACAGCAAGCCAGCTACATTTAATCGGCGACCCCCCTCTCCATCCCCTCATGCAGAAAAAGAGAAGACGGGGAGAAATCCTGTCTACCCTGTTGTAAGCCTTTTCCAAATACACAAAGGCCCAGAAAACATCCTTTCCTTTTCCTAAAGCTTTCTCACATATGTTACTACAAAAATCTGATCCGCGCAAAAAATATATAAATAAATAGATAAATAAATAAAATAAAAATAAAAGATAAAATTAAAAATAGAATAAAATAAAATAAATAAAACAAACATACATAATGACTAATATAGGCCTTGGGACCACTTTGAGGTCTGTGTACCCTGGCGACCCCCTTCTGGTCGTAACTTTATGACCTGACCTCTTGTACGACCTCGTAAGTGTAAGAGTAACCTAAGTGTGGTATTTATAAGTGACACTAAGTGCACGTGACGCCTAGCTCCGGCTGAGGCTGTCACCTTTACCCTTTGTTTTAGGACGGCCAGGACAAATGGTGATTGAAACAAACACAACACTCGGAACACCATAAAAAGAATCCGAAATACACCGTAAAGTATTTATCTATCTATATACCAAGACATACAGCACCCATTTGTTCCCTCCCCTCGCAGTTCCTCGTGGATGACGGGTCATCCCTGTCTCCTACCCACTGCCCGGGTCTGAGGCAAATGCAGCAAGGCACAGCACGTTCACAGCGGAGCCAGCCGCCGCTTCACCTACACGACGACCAGCCCTTCCTTCCTCCTCGTCCCCTCATGAGGAAAAATAGAGAAGACGAGGAGGCATCCCTTCGGGCTGCGTCAAAATATCATCCATAAATAACTATTCTCCATTTACACCTATCCCCTGCCTTCTCAATACCCTGCTCAACAGGTATTCCTCTCTTGTTTTAACAAAAAAGAGAAGCTCTTCCTAGAAAAAACAGTTCTGTTCTAGATCCAAGCCGACAGTGAGAGGCAATTTACATCATTTCCCAGCTCGGGTAGCACTTCTTTGAAACAATATGCATCACTGATGCAATTATGTAATGGAGGTTACCTGCATGCAAGCATTTGCACCCTCGTTTCCACCTCATTTTAATTAGTCGACTTTGTACAAAATGGCGTTTCAGCCTTTTCTTCTTCTTCTTCTTCTTCTTCTTCTTCTTCTTCTTCTTTCTCGGTGATTCAAAGGTTGATTTTATATGAATTAAAAATTCTTTTTCTTGATGGCACGTCAAAAAATAAGACATTTTTCAAAACAAAATGTGTCAAATTTGTCTCACCTGATTATATAAAAAAGAAAATAAATAAACGAATTAAATCCGCTTTAGTTTTAAGGTCACCTCCACAAGTGAGAGAATATTCCTTATAATTCCACTTTTTATGATTTTATTCTGGCTAACGCCAAACGCCTCTATTGACCTGAGGGAATCAAACAAATAATAACAACACATGTACATTTGTGAAACAAAGCACTTGGTAACTGTACCTATGATCTGCAAGGGTTTTTTTTTCCTTGGCAAATGTTTTATCAACGCGCAAAGACACACAAAGACACGTACAAAAAAAACGCTTCTGTGGGCATTTTTTGGCCTTCCTAATTTGTTTTTCCTGGCTAAAAACATGTTACCTTATCCAGTCCGACAACCCCTTAACTCTTTCGTTACGTTCCTAGACTCTGGTGTCAATTCTAGATTGCACCAGATGGTTTTGTTCAGCTGAAGGAAGCAAGCACGGCAAGAAAGACGTTTTCGAGTGCGCGCGCGCGGCTTCGTTTCTAAACAATGGAAAGCAACGGGAATCCACATGGCCCCGCCGCACACCGACGCGGTCGCCATGTGGCGCCACAAAGTCGCTCGTCTGCCCCCGTCCGGCCTTCATTCTGGGTGACGCACGGCGACTTTATTCAGGTGAGGATTGGGGTCAGATGCTAAGGAAGGAGCTCCACCAATCCTGAATAGAATAGTCCGTCGTGTCGTAAAAAAATATTTACTAAATCAATTCGCTCATATTGAAATGGTAAAAATAAATAAGTACATAAATAAACAAGTACACAATATTAATGATAATGATAATAATAACTATGATAATAATAGAAATAATAAAAAATACTACTACTACTATTACTACCTATTATAACAATAATGATAACAATAATAAAGATAAAAAATAATTATGATAATAACAATAATAATACAAACTACCACAAAAATAAAGATAAATTAATAAATAACAATAAAATAATTCAATGAATAAGCAAACGAATAAAGAAAAGTCACTCCACCAAAAAGTGTGTCAGTGGTGGCCACACTACACTTCCGGCGTCTTAGCCAAAGTGGGTCACGTGTACATATATTCTCGGGCGAGGAGATTACGCCGGGAGGCGGTTAACTGCGGCCGAAGCCGTGACCTTTATAGCTACGGGCAGTCAAGCCGGCGGCAGTTTCACCAGTAACTCGATGAGCATCGAACTGGGGTTTTCGTGTTGACGAGACGATATCGAAACCCAAGGCGGCACAAATCTTTGACGACACGAGAGATAAACAAGATTCGGAGGGTGATAATGCACCAGAATCTACTGGTGTGTTATCTGGACTACCATTCATCCAACATTTCTTTTTTTTTTATCAAAACCCATTCAAACTTTTTAGCGTAAAGTTGGTAACAAACAAATGAATCAATACGACCGAAAACATGACCTTTTTGTTGGAGGTAATTACTTCTTTCCGCGTGCATCGGTCAACGCTTCCCGTTTGCGCAGAACACAAATACGAAAATCAACCGCGACCAATAATGCCATTTCTAGCCAACAGTGAGATTCTAATACGACTATTAATCAAAGAAGACCAAACTTTTTTTTTTCAAATTCATTTTGGACATACTACCAGTATTATTTCCTTTCTTTAATCCAAACCTAACATTATCCTACCCTATCCTAATTCCGATTCGGCCAGAAACCACCATAATGATGGCATAGGCATTTCGTCATTTTGCTTCCCCGTTTTGTGTCCCGGTTAAGCACTGAACACTTCTGGAAGAGATGTCTTCAGCTGAGGAAAGCCTTGCGAGTCTTCGGGGACCGGGATGCGCCGTCCGTCTTCGAATCTGATTTAGTCATTACTCGACTGCTCCAGTGGACTCAAACGTCTTCATGCACCTCGCGCACACTCCGACACACACACACACACACACACACATTACGTTTTCTTTTTCTTGTTTGTCATCATCGTTGCCTTCTCCTCAGTCTTTTATTATTATTATTATTATTATTATTATTATTATTATTATTATTATTATTATTATTATCATTATTATTATTATTATTGTCATTATTATTATCATTATTATTAATATTAATCATTATTATTATTATTATTATTATATCATTATTAATTATTATTATTATTATTATTATTATTATTATTATTATTAATTATTATTATCATTATTATTATCATTATCATTATCATTATTATTATTATTAATTATTATTATCATTATTATTATCATTATCATTATCATTATTATTATCATTATTATTATCATTATCATCATTATCATCATTATTATTTAATAGTATACCCGTGCCGTAAAAAATGACAGCAGCTTCGATTACGATCAGTGTCTATATATTCATTTGTTTTTGTAATTGCGAAAAATTACTCCTACTTCCTCGGAACTTCCTGCAACCTGCCGAAACTTTCTGGAACTTTCCGAAATTTCCCGGAACCTCCTGAGCAAAGGTTTATTATGGATAACACAAACAATTAAAAGTAGTAGTAGTAGTAGTAGTAGTAGTAGTAGTAGTAGTAGTAGTAGTAGTAGTAGTAGTAGAAGTATCATTACCATTAATAGTATTTCACTTATCATTATCATTACTATTAGTATTATCACTATTATTACGATTATCATCATCACCACCGCTATCATGGCTGTGTATAGATGATACTGTAATGCAATTGGGGGTAGGGAGTGCTTCTATAATTATGTGAAAGATATTTTGACGCAGCCCGAAGGGATTTCTCCCCGTCTTCTCTTTTCTTTTTCTGCGTGTGGGGACGGAGAGGGGGGGGGGTTGCTGATGACGTGAAGCAGCCTTGCTATGGATGTGCTGTGCCTTGCTGCATTGCTTCTGACCCAGGGCAGTGGGCGGGATAGAGGGATGACCCGTCATCCACGAGGAGCTAAGATGAGAGGGAGGAAGGGGTGGTGGAGGGGAGTGGAGTGGAGTGGAGTGGAGTGGAGGGGAGTGGAGTGGGTGGAAGTGGCTACATGCATTTTGACTTTGGCTATCTCCTTTGTAAAGGGGGAGAAAATCCTTGGTAGGCCTATAGGTGGATCATTATCGTCATTGTTATCATTATCATTAACATCCCTTTCTTTTAGTTTTTCTTATTTGTCTCGGTCTTCTTCTTAGCCTTCCTCTTCCTCTTTTTCTCTTTTTCTTCTTTTGTTCACTCTTTTTAAGGGACTTGTCGAACGTCATTCACTTTTCTATTAATTCGTTTATTTTCTTTAAATAAATTCGTGGGTTTCATTCGAAACGACTCGGCAATTGCAAAATGGGAAAACAACAACAAAAAATTCCACAGCGGATATCCAGAATTTCGAATTCCAAACTCGATCTAATAAATACATATGCCATACCTCCTACTTTCCCTTCAATTTCCATCAACTATTCTATGATACTTCAATCCAACAATCTATCAACTATGGAAGGCTCCGAAACCGCGCAAGGCTTCAATTACCTTTCTCGTTCATCTCTGTCTATAAGACTCCCAGGGAAACACCCGATCTATCTCCAGCGTGTCTCAGACCTCTTTGAAGCACACAAACACTTTTTTTTTTTTTTTTTTTTTTTTTTTTTTTTTAATTCTCCTCCACCCCAGTTCAACAGTCTTCCGATACTCTTTAATATTGCTTCCGCAGCAGCAATATAAGTGATATCATTCCCGGGATCCAATACCCTTTCAACAACCCCCCCTCCCTCCCTCCTTCCCTCCCCCTCTCCCTCACACCCCATTATCGGCCTGTGTTCCCCAAAAGTTTGGGCTCAGCACTCACTCACCATCCCCAGTCCCGCGCAGTGGGAAGTGGAAAACCCATGGTAAGACGAAACTCTCAGTTGCGACAACCTTTTTTTATTATTATTATTATTATTATTATTATTATTATTATTATTATTATTATTATTATTTTTTTTTTTTTTTTTTTTTTTTTTTTTTAAAGGCGGACGTTGGGTCGCCTCCCCGCCCGCCCAGCCACCAGGTCTGTAGGGAACGAACGTGACAGAGCTTGCAGTGGGCTCCGGGAATCGAACTCACGACCACTTGTTCGTGAGTTCGATACGGTGTCCTGTGGGTTCCCGGGAGCCACGCAGACGCTTCCGTCACTGAAGCTCGTCTTCAGTTCGACGAAGTTTTCCAGCAAGACCGGACTTGGTCCGCTCCTTCAGCCTTAACTCTCCCAACGCCTTTTACGGACTTTTGTCTCTTATTCGAACTGCTGCCGCCGGGCGATTTTATTCAGCTAAGGAAAGCCCCTCAGTTACCATCCCCTTCAGCCTGGAGGTCAGGCTGATGAGGACATCGACTACAGAAAGACCATAAAACGAAATGATATAGATATCGCAAACACCACTGACACACACGCGCGCTCGCTCGCTCGCAATATACACAGCTGCATACCTACATCTTCTGGGGATTTTCTTCCTCCTTACTCATTGGATGAGTGACACAGGATTAAGGTCGAGAGACAGAAAGAGAAGGAAGGAGACAGGCTGGAGGCAGACCATGAAGAATGAGTGTGTATATATATATATTTATATGTGTATATATATATATTTATATTTATATGTGTATATATATATATTTATATATATATATTTATATATATTTATATATATATTTATATATATTTTCTTTATATATATATATATATATATATATATAGAGAGAGAGAGAGAGAGAGAGAGAGAGAGAGAGAGAGAGAGAACATATCAAGTAGAAGATGGAAGAAAAAGAAAGAGAGGCGTATGGGAGGAGGTGGGAGGAGAGGAGAGAAGGAAATATGGCCGCTGGGACGGAAATTCGAGAGGAGGAAATTGGAGGTGACTGGGAAGAGCGGGAGGAGAGGAGAGGAGAGGAGAGGAGGAAAGAGGAATGTAGGAAGGGGAAGATGGAGGGGGAGGAAGGGAGGGAGGAAAGAAGAGAGTAAGAAGGGGGAAATAGAGGGGGGAGGGAAGGAGGAAGGAAAGGGAAGGGGAGGAAGGGAAGGTGAGGAAGGGAGGGAGGGGAGAGGGAGGAAAGGAGAAAGAGAGGGAGGGAGGGGAGGGAGGAAGAGGATGAGGTAGGGGAGGAGAGTGGAGGAAAGGAGGGAGCGAAGGAGGGAGGGGAAGAGAAGAAAGATATGGATTAAAGAAGGGGGGGGGATGAGAGGAGAAGGGACGAGGGAGGGAGGGAGAAAGGGAAGATTTTTTTCTTTTTACTATTTTATTATTAGTATTAGTATTTTCTAACTACAACTACCCCAGGAGGCCCTTAGCGGCGGACGTCGACGACACCTACGACCCTATCAGTGTCATGTGAGAGGAGGAGGAGGAGGAGGAGGAGGAGGAGGGGGTGGGGGGGGGGCTACTGTGACATTCTTACCGACTTCAGTCACACAATATTCTTTCATAATTGGATAAACAATTCTTCCACACACACACACACACACACACACACACACACACACACACACTTGGTGGCGCGGTTGATAGAGACCTAGACTGTCAGTACGGAGGTGCCGGCGGTACCTGGTTCGAATCCTGCCCAGGGCTGATATTATTTCAGTATCGCTGCGCTTCGAGTCGTTACTCCAACTCTCGTGGGCGGAGAGTTGGGGGGGGGTGCGTGTAAGGTCATAGCATTACCCATAGACCGGTCATACGAGCTCTGAGCTCTCTTCCGGGAGGGAAATAGCTGTCGATCACGAGTCCAACACGTGATCCAAAGACCATGGTGAATCACACACACACACACACACACACACACACACACACACAAATGAATGCTGATGACTTTCATCCTCCACTCTTCTTCCTTCTTTCTCTTTGCCTCCCCAAAATCTCCTCTCCTTGACCGCCGCCGCCGCCTTTGGGACTTCTCCAACTCTTCGGCGCGATGCTGTTCCCCAAGGATGGAAGCGCTGGTGAAGAGCACACGTATGAAGGAGACCGCGAGAGACCATAAGGCCTACACTAGGCAGTTCCATGTCCATGACCACCTGCCATCCCCATCCATAAAGTTGCCTAACCGTTTCTTAAAACAACCGATAGTTTCAGCGCTCACTAATTGGTTACTTAGCCAATTCCATTCGTTGACCACTATTGGTAAATCAGTTCTCGGCTATTTCCTTCTTAAATTTAAATTTGTCCAATTCAAATCCATTACCGAGAGTCCTGCCCTGTTGTCTTAATATGATGACCTTGTTTGCGTCACCCTTGTTGAAGCCTTTGATTCACTGGTGATGCCCGGATTCAGTGAGGAGGGGGAGGGGGAGGGGGATAGAGGTTGTTACCGCCATTTTTGGGGGTAGAGGAGGCTGCTATCGAGCGGGGGGGAGGGGGAGGGGGGAAGGGGGGCTGAAAAGCGATTCTTCCCTGGAAGTGCGCAGTCGCCCGAATCATAAATCAGGAGGAGGAGGAGGAAGAGGAGGAGGAAGAGGAGGAGGAGAAACTCAACTGTGTCTGCTACGAAAGGAGGAGGAGGAGGGAGGGGGAGGAGAGGAGGAGTAAGATTATGAGGAGGACAAGAATGATCAAGACGAGGAGGATAAAGAGGAGAAGAAGGAGAAAGCGGAGGAGGAAAAGGAGGAGATAGAGGAGTAGGAGTAGGAGGAGGAGGAGGAGGAGGAAGAGTCGAAGGAGGAGGAGGAGATGGAGGACAACGAACGAGGAGGAGATAGAGAAGGAAAACGACGAGGCGGAGAAAGATGAGAAAGAGGAGGAGGAGGATAAGGAGGAGGAGTAGGGCGGAGGAGAAAGAAGAGGAGGTCGAGGAAGAGGACAAGAAGACCAAGATAGAGGAGGAGAAGGATGGTGATGATGATGAGGAGGAAGACCAGGAGAAAGAGGTTGAGGAGGAGGAGGACGAAATATGAGGAGGAAGAGGAAGAAAACGAATGAGGAGGAAGAAGAGGACGAAATATGAGGAGGAGGACGAGGAAGAGGACGACGAGGAGGGAGAGGAGGAGGAAGACGAGGAGGAGGAGTGGGAGGACGTTCTGGTCGAGGAGGACAAGAAGACTATGATGGAGGAGGAGGAGGAAGACGAGGAGGAGAAGGAAGAGGGGGTCGAGGCGGAGGACAAGAAGACCTTGATGGAGGAGGAGGACGAGAAGGACAAGAGGGGGAGGAGGAGAAAGAGGAGGAGACATAGTCCGACGCCTAGGATCGATCTCGATCACTCAATTATTCAACTTAACATTTCATGGCAGCAGCTCTTCCAACACTCTAAATGTACGAAATCTTAAAATAATAAAAAAAATAAATAAATAAATAAATAAAAAATGCAACTTCATGACGAGAGCTGCGTGGAGCAACCGCGTTTTGCGTTTGAAATCCAACGTTGAAACCTCCTTGGTCCCCTCTCATCATTTCCAAAACCGTCCCAATACATCCGCGACCAAAAGACCATGACAACGCTGTTGTTCTTAGTCTGTACGTAAAACGTTTGTAGCCAATTATACATCATTTTCATGCAATACATCAAATGCATTTTACACTGCGGTTCCCCGCGAAGGGACAAAGCGCCGGTGTTTGGTTGGCTGCGATGTGCACTGACTTGGGGTACCACACTGTTTGTGAAACATAATAATTTTGTGAGTTTGCTTTTTCGATAGAGAATGTATTCCTAAGGTTTGTCGGTGAAGTCGACGAACATCATGAAGGAGGGGGGGGGGTTCTTAACCTCCCCCTTCCGTGAAGTTACCACCCCCACAAGCGATCTTATTCAGATAAGGTCAACAGTTCATATTCTTGTACATATCAAGACCCTTCGACTAAAATATATACGGTCGCGATATTTCAGATTTTCAAAACCTTTGCCAGCCCTGACCAACTTTTTTTACCATAAAAAAAATAGAATTTCCCAAACTACATTACCTCTACTTACGAAAACTACCGGAGGGTCTTAACGTACAACCCAGCAAGCCAGATAAACTAGAAAAAAGGATGTAAAAATCTACCTTTCAACGTTAGAACACGGAAAGAGTTTGTTATGGCTGGCGAAAGATTTGAAAAGTGCCCCTGTGACTACTTTGGATTTGCTCCTCGCCCTTCTCCTGCCACCACGTCAGCCACCTCCACCTCCCCCACCCCCACGCCACTTCACACGATCGTGCCAGCAGCCTTTACTCTAATCCACCTAATCCGCTTCCTCGGCTCCTCCTCCTCCTCCTTCTCCTCCTCCTCTGGTGTCCCTCCGCGCCGGTTCTGCCGTCTCTTTCTCCGGGACACCCGTCCAGGACGAATCCACCGGACCTCGCCGGAACCCACCGGACCTCGCCGGAATCCACCGGACCTCGCCGCAATCCACCGGACCTCGCCGCAATCCACCGGACCTCGCCGCAATCCACCGGACCTCGCCGCAATCCACCGGACCTCGCCGCAATCCACCGGACCTCGCCGGAATCCACCGGACCTCGCCGGAATCCACCGGGCCTCGCCGGAATCCACCGGACCTCGCCGGAATCCACCGGACCTCGCCGGAATCCACCGGACCTCGCCGGAATCCACCGGACCTCGCCGGAATCCACCGGACCTCGCCGGAATCCACCGGACCTCGCCGGAATCCACCGGGCCTCGCCGGAATCCACCGGACCTCGCCGCAATCCACCGGACCTCGCCGGAATCCACCGGACCTCGCCGTAATCCACCGGACCTCGCCGGAATCCATCGGAACCCTCAGGAATCTGCCGGGACGACATTGTCAGGCCTTCAACATCGAAGTGTTTCCCTCCGGGTTTTATCCCGAAGACATTCACTGCGACGAGACGCTGGCCAGAGAGGACGTCGGAAAAGGGGGGGGCTTCACTCCATACCACATAGACGACCTTAGTGACATACCCTCCGTCTCTCATCCCCTCCTCACCCACCTCCTTCTCTCTAAGACTGAGCTTAGCTCGGTTCTCTTCTAACCGCTCAACTAAAAATATCCGTTTCATCTACGACTTCCTCTTCCCACACTTTCTGTCGAGACAAAAAAAAAAAAAAAAAAAAATGACCACACAGACACAAAGTGCGAAGGGTAGGTTGCCTTCAGCCTGATGGGCCTTAGGTTATTTCGTTACACGCACAGAAGATAGTTACGCACGAATAAGCACGTGTGTACACACGCAAACACGCACACAAGTGGCCACGTGCACACATACATGCACACAGCTTGCCTGTGTAATGGTACCGCCGAGTTCGTGTTTAGAAGGAATGTGGAGAGAAAGGGGTGGGGATGCTCCTCTCTCACGCCCCCCCCGCCCCCCAAGAAAAAAGGGAAAGGGAATTAAAGGAAGTACTATGTAAGCAATTACCAGCGCTTCTATAGTTAAGGGCAAGAGGCGGGATTAGAAATGATTAAAGAGAGATTCAAGAAGGGCAGGGGTACACATGCATACATAAACACACATATACACACGTGATATATATATATATATATATATATTTTTTTTTTTTCAACCACATAAATTTTTTACTTTAATTCCATGTTATCACGATCGAGACTGACAAGGAGCTAGACGGAGACATATACGGAAACTGATATGTAGTAAAGCCAAGAACTCGAACCCAGCTCAGACGTAACAAGTGAACAGTGACTTAAACCAATGCGCTATCAAGAGAGATAAGTTGAGCGCAGTGGTTTAAGTCACTGTTCACTTGTTAAGTCTGAGCAGGGTTCGAGTCCTTGGCTTCACTACGTATCAGTTTCCGTATATGTCTCCGTCGAGCTCCTTGTCAGTATCGATCGTGATGACATGGAATTAAAGTGAAAAAGTTAATGTGGTTGAAAAAGATTAATATATGTGTACTGGGGACCATTCAGTGTGTGTGTGTGTGTGTGTGTGTGTGTGTGTGTGTGTGTGTGTGTGTGTGTGTGTGTGTGTGTGCGCGCGTGTGTGTGTGTATATACACCTCACTACACTAATCTCAATACATTACAAGACGACACACAGGATCTTAATGTATTAAGCTTTTTACTCGCTTTGCATCCATAGTTCTCAGTCTTGGTCGCAGAGAAATGCCTCTTGTTTTAAGTACCTTTACCGTAGTTGTGGTATACATTGTAGAAACGAGATCATCTTATATAGGTCCATAAAGACCCTCGTAACTCCAATTGAAAACAAAAAACACTCAGAGACTTCGACAAGTCTTGAATGTAAATCGAGAGTCTTCGATCCTGGACAAGACCACTCGAGAGGCATAATCTTCCTCTTCTGGGTCTTTGCTCGTCATAATATCTATCCGTAACACCAGATGAGCGTCACTAAAACACCAAAGCCCGAGAGAGGGTCTGTTCAAGGGGTTTCGAATCTTTGAGAGGCTATCCGATTCCGTTATTCGCCCTCTAATTAATACTGGATTCTCCAAAACCCCTTCTCGGATAAACGCTCTCGCATTTCGTCTATAGACACATGACAACGCGGCCACATTCCCCATACATAATTCGACATTTGTAGAAATTCTAATATGAATAAATAAATCTAAGCTTTACACCTGATGATCAGTGTACAATCAGATCCATAAAAATAAACTGACTACGCAAACCCTCAAGATGAAAAACAAATCTAAAATCGTCTAACACAATTTCTAAGAACTGTTAGATTAGACCACAACAATGACGTCATTTCTTTGGGATTTATGTTTACTCAAACATAAAGTCTATAATAAAACGAAGAATGAATAAAATAATAGGTCGTGTAAAGGAACGGTTATATTAGACCTTGATGAAAACAACTCCCCGGCAAGTAAAGCGACGACAACATTTGCTCGACATGACGTCAGAGCAATGTGAAGAAAAATTCATCCAATAGGAAAATGAATCTTCTCATTCTTAGCCTTATCAATGCTGATTGGGCTTTGAGAATTTTATCTTATCCAGGGCCATAATTATTTTTTCTGTTTAGGATAAAATAACGAATGGTTCACCCAAGACTGAAGGAAATTGTTTTGGAATGAATAAAGTGTTAAACAGTAAATGAAAACGACTTAATTTACCCAAATGTTTTTCAGCACTTAAAAAGATAAATAACCTCTAATTATATATTCTTAATGATGGTTAATGTCTTTTTTTCCTGATTTTTTTTTTCAAAGTAGCAGGATATTTTTTTTTCCTTCGACCAAAGCAAAAGGAAAATTAATCGAAGAAACTTTTATTTTTAGGAGAAGGATTTAAGGAGGTACTGGGTCAAACTAACGTGACCTGATGGATTCTCAAGAAATTAGGACACTCACAAAACGCCCCTTAGGCCTAAGTAAAGCCCCTTTTGTCACACATACACGACTCAAAGGAGTTCGTTTGAGGAGAAACGACTTCGTTTACAATTCTTTATTTTTCGAATCTCCAAATGTCAAATCAGCTTTGCGTCATACGTTGAGAAGCTGAATGACGGAATAAGAGAAGTTAAACCTAAAATACGAATATTAGGAACATTGTTGAATTGACCTTAGTGAAGTCTAGAGTACTTTAAGTCGTCCTACAACTTTTTCCTCAAATGCACAACATTTGAAGAGAATGATGATAGTGTGACTCCTGGGGCTAAGGTTACTAAAAGCTAAAGTCGCTTACACCTACTTGGCATCGTCCTCTCTTTTTTATCCATTTCTATGGTTTCTCTTGTCATTCAAAAATACAAATTTTTTAACATTTACTCCTAATACGAGATTATATCATGCTATTGAAAATAACAACAACAACAATAATAATAATAATAATATGATAATGATTGATGATGATAATAATAATAACAATAACAACAATAATATCAATAATAATGCTAACAATAATGACAATGATGATAAAGAATAAAATGAAAACAATAATTATAACAGTAACAGTACTACTACTACTACTACTACTACTACTACTACTACTACTAATAATAATAATAATAATAATAATAATACCAATAATAACAATAATAATAATAACAACCATCACTTCAGCCAATCACCGACGATTCCGACGAAGGAGGGGTTCAGAGGACCACAAGGATTGGTGGAGACAAAGTCATACCTCTGGCAACCAAGATTTCTTCAGACGAACGACATGACGTCAATCTTGTCCTCAAGGATGTTTTTTTCTTTCTTTTTTTCGTGGTTTGTGTGTGTGTGTGTGTGGCTGGCACCTCGCTCGGACCTCAACCTTGCCAGTGGTTGGTCCGGAGCAGTTCCTAATAAATAAAGGAACAAATGAACGCAGAAGGAGACGGACGTGCGCGTCCACGCTTCTACTGTTGCTGCTGCTGCTATGCCGCCACTGTTGGCGGTGACGGTTCACGCAGGAAGCTAAAGTATCACACACACACACACACACACACACAGAGCGATGCCCAGGTCACCTTAGATCCGAGGTGAGCAGCGGTCGGGGGCCATGACTCAGAGTCGATGAAGCCCTTCCTAACCTATGAGCCGCGGCCGGGATTCGAACAAACGCCGAATTCACCACGCGAATACCAGACGCGCGCTCTACCAACCGAGCCACGGTGACCCCCCCCCCCAGTTACGCATTCAGTGCGTGAATGCATTCATCTATGTCAAGGGTACACACAAGTATAAGCATAAGCACATAAAAATATATATTCTTGCTTTTGTGCATGCACGTACGAAAATACACAGAAAGGAACTTTCAATCTCTCTCTCTCTCTCTCTCTCTCTCTCTGTGTGTGTGTGTGTGTGTGTGTGTGTGTGTGTGTGTGTGTGTGTGTGTGTGTGTGCGTGCATGTATGTAAGAGTACGTGCGTGTGTGTATACGTGCGTGTGTGTATACGTGCGTGTACATTTGAGCGTGCTCGCCATTCTAAATGTTACCAAACAGGATTTCTTCCTTTGCCTAGCCTGAACCAAATCCATCTTGTAACCCAGTTCCCAAAGAACCTCGATCACTCACTCACTCGCTTCCGTAAGTGTCGCCCGTTTATTCTCATCGGTTGAAAACCGTCCTTATGTCTCGCTTCAATATTCTGCCTTTAAACCCTTACACGTAGTTACGGAGCACTTAAAACGCCTTTATACTACCTTATAAACAGGTTATTTTATTCAGATGGGTCTTACACACACACACACACACACACACACACACACACACACACACACACGCATATATATATATATATACACGCACACGCACGTTCAATTATATTTCAGCTGTTAGGCTTCTCCTGTTCCAGGATATGACCCTAGGAGATTGCGAACTTAGGTTGACACTATGGTAAGAGAGCAAACCAGCTGTATACTTTTCTTTGTTTATTAAATGTGCTAGAGTGTGTGTATAATGTTTGTGAGAGTTCACTGTTCCTACTTGCCTTGCGTGACCTGACCTCAGGGCACCTGTCCCAAGACTATCCTCCTCCTCTTTTCAAACTTTTAGTATATCTCGGTACTGCTAAGCCCCTCCTTCTAGGAATGTACTTCACATCTTACGATTTACATGATTGGCTATGGATACAATACTAAAACACATTTGACCAATCATATTGCAGTAAGGAGTCGCTGGTGTCATAAAAGGGCTTTCTACAGGGCCTTTTAGAAAAGGCCTGACCTCAGCACAATTTAATTATGTTTTGGTTTCCTCCTCTCGAGAAGGCGCCACCCACGCTATGCTGGTGCGTCCTATGCAGTGAGAACCAGTTTCTCACACAGCTTTGGTCCTTTTTCCAGAAATGGGAATCACTAATTCATCTGTACACAGGTCCCCTGTCACAACAGAGGAAGATAAAGAGATAGATATAGATATGAAGAGAGATAAAGAGAGAAAGTGATAGAGAGATGAAGAGAGAGATAGAGATAAAGAGAGACAGAGGTAGAGATAGAGAGATGGAGAGATAAAGAGACAGGGCGAGAGAAAGACAAAGAGATAAAGATATAGATAGAGATAAAGAGAGATGAAGAGATAGATAGATAGAGACTATTGGACGTCCTCCATAGGGTGAAAAACCTACACTCGATGCCATAACACTTACCAATCTTTCTCCCTCTCCTCCTCCTCCTCCTCCTCCTCCTCAACCTAGCCGTAGGTCTCTTCCTTCCTCCACTTCCTCCGTGGCCACTTACTCATCAATCTCTTCGAGTCGTCGCATTCATCTTACCGCTCTTTCTCCTTTCAAACTTTAAACGCCCATGAATATCTTAACTTTACTCATACCTTCTACACCTCTTCTGCCCCACGCTCCTCTCCTCTCCTTTCTCCTCTCCACTCCTCTTCTCTGTCCCGTGCCACGTTTCCACCTCTTCCGTGTTCCTGCCGTTCTTCACCGGACACGCTCTTGCTACTTCGTTACCGATCTCGTCCACCATCTTCTTCCTTTACGTCACCTACGTCCTATGCCAGCCAGTCCCCATGAACGGAATTAACTTTAAGAGATCAGAGTAACAGCGATGTGGTTATTAAATCCTTCATGCAAAGGACTGGATAATGTGAACTACTCCCGCGGCGAAAAAAGTGCCTCCAGCCACATTTGTGGTCCACCACCCTTCAGGGTCCCTCGTTGGCACCCTTCCTTCCTTCCCTCCCTCCCTCCCTCCCTCCTTCCGGGTGCCATTTTGCGCCGCCATGAATACTTGTCGGGGCGTGACGGGGTTCCTGCCCTCTGCCCTCTTCTCCCCGCCCCGGACCAGGACCCTCTCCCCCCCCTCCCCCCGCCCGCGCTTCGATTTTCTCATTACCTCCGCCCCATCCTACCACAATGAAGCTCAACTGGTTTTAAAGAACGACTAAAGGCCTCGGGGGGGGGGGGTGCTGGGGTGAGGTAGGGTGAGATGGGGTAGGGTAGGGTGGCTGGATTGGGTGAACTGAGATTGGGTAAGGTGGGGACAAGGCCGAATAGGGTGATGTGAGATTGGGTAGGATAAAGTGAAACTAGTTAGGGTGAGGTACTACTACTACTCTACTACTACTACTACTACTACTACTACTACTACTAACCCACCATCACTAGGCCTCCTTCACATTTCCCTTTCCACCTCCCCGTCCTCTCTCCCGTCCCACCTGTTTTGCTTGACTGCTCAGCCGACCCAACTGGGGCAGAAGGGAGGGGGAGAAGGAAGGGGGAGGGGGAGGGGGAGCGGAGGGGGCCCCCACCACTCCTGACGACCTTTCCCACTTGATTACCTCTTCTTCTACTTCGAGAACTCGTTTTTTGACGTCCGATGAGATAGGCACCCAACCTTCGGTTCCTCCTCCTCCTCCTCCTCCTACAAAGGGATGAGGCTAGGTTCTCCCATGCCAGTACATCCTCCCTTGTCTCCCACCTCCCAAACCTCCTCCTCTTCTTCCTCCTCCTCCTCCTCCTCCTCCTCCTAACCACCTTCTTTGCACCCTCTACCCTCAATGAGTGCCATTGCTCATTCTCGAGTTGCCAATGACCGCCAGACGGCCTGTCATGGAGTGTGCGGTCAGCAGCATTGGTCAAAGAACACAAGAATACGTTTTTTTTCGTAGTTATTGATGGAATATGTGTGGCGTTCCTGGGTTTTTTTCTTCTTTGATATTCGTAATACTTTTTCTATAAAAAGGTTTGACTGGAGTGTGTTTTTAGTTTATGGAGGATGTTGTAAACATTAAAAAATATTGATGCAATGAGTACATTAATATGAGAGAGAGAGAGAGAGAGAGAGAGAGAGAGAGAGAGAGAGAGAGAGAGAGAGAGAGAGAGAGAGAGAGAGAGAGAGAGAGAGAGGGAGAGAGAGGGGGGGAAGGAAAACACGGAAGCACAAATCAAACGAGGTTGGAGATTTACCACTCGAACCGCTCAGTAACATTAGCGAAGACAATCTCGAAGTTCAAACGAACTAACTTTAGAGTTTCATTTACTTGTACAATTGTGTTGTGGCGGTTTTTTTTTTCTTTTGTCTATTTATTAATTTATTCTAGTTTACAAAGAAGACGGCACTTCACGGAAATGACTGTGACATGATCTTACTCATTATTATCTAGAAAAAATAATAATAGTAATCAGTAACTGGCACCTCGTCGCAAGCAGGCGAGCCTTCCAAGATCACAAATGTTGACATCAGGTCACCTGGCGCTGACTGGAATCTCAATCGAGATAAGCGAGACACCTCTGACTGGGCCTCCAGCCCACAATTTGCAGGAAATGTCTCGACCCTTGAGATGTCACACTTAAGACGAGTGCTCGCATAGCCTGGACAAGTGGCAGCCATCAGGGAAGGCTCCATAGAGAAATCAGATACTTGAAGGTATTGAATTGGTGCACGAAGTGGCTACTTCAACCACCGGATCAACTGAAGACCCCATATCATAAA